>NW_028269853.1:0-50644 GCF_059756535.1 Pantherophis guttatus | reverse complement strand
TCATCCCGAAACTCATCCTGGTGTCTGTTTTTGCATTTGGTTTCAAAAAAAAAAAATTGGCTTCAAGAAACGTTTTGGTTCCTGGGCAGCATTTTTCCTGACCGCGGAGTTACGCGTTTTCTTCCGCAGGCACTAAAAAGGCTTGGTTTTTAAAAAGTGGAAGCAACACCATTTTTAGACATGGAATTTCATCCCGAAACTCACCCTGGTGTCCGTTTTTGCATTTGGTTTAAAAAAAATATTTTCCTTCAGAAAAACATTTTGGTTGCTGGGCAGCATTTTTCCTGACCGCGGAGTCACGCGTTTTCTTCCCCAGGCACCAAAAAGGCTTGATTTTTAAAAAGTGGAAGCAACACCATTTTTAGACATGGAATTTCATCCCGAAACTCATCCTGGTGTCTGTTTTTGCATTTGGTTTAAAAAAAATATTTTGCTTCAAAAAAACCTTTTGGTTGCTGGGCAGCATTTTTCCTGACCACGGAGTCACGCGTTTTCTTCCGCAGGCACCAAAAAGGCTTGGTTTTTAAAAAGTGGAAGCAACACCATTTTCAGACATGGAATTTCATCCCGAAACTCATCCTGGTGTCCGTTTTTGCATTTGGTTTCAAAAAAATATTTGGCTTCCAAAAACATTTTGGTTGCTGGGCAGCATTTTTCCTGACCGCGGAGTCACGCGTTTTCTTCCTCAGGCACCAAAAAGGTTTGATTTTTAAAATGTGGAAGCAACACCATTTTTAGACATGGAATTTCATCCCGAAACTCATCCTGGTGTCCGTTTTTGCATTTGGTTTAAAAAAAATATTTTGCTTCAAAAAAACATTTTGGTTGCTGGGCAGCATTTTTCATGACCGTGGAGTCACGCGTTTTCTTCCACAGGCACCAAAAAGGCTTGATTTTTAAAAAGTGGAAGCAACACCATTTTTAGACATGGAATTTCATCCCGAAACTCATCCTGGTGTCCGTTTTTGCATTTCGTTTAAAAAAAATATTTTGTTTCAAAAATACATTTTGGTTGCTGGACAGCATTTTTCCTGACCGCGGAGTCACGCGTTTTCTTCCGCAGGCACCAAAAAGGCTTGGTTTTTAAAAAGTGGAAGCAACACCATTTTCAGACATGGAATTTCATCCCGATACTCATCCTGGTGTCCGTTTTTGCATTTGGTTTCAAAAAAAAAATTTGGCTTCAAGAAAATTTTGGTTCCTGGGCAGCATTTTTCCTGACCGCGGAGTTACGCGTTTTCTTCCCCAGGCACCAAAAAGGCTTGATTTTTAAAAAGTGGAAGCAACACCATTTTTAGACATGGAATTTCATCCCGAAACTCATCCTGGTGTCCGTTTTTGCATTTGGTTTCAAAAAAATATTTGGCTTCCAAAAACATTTTGGATGCTGGGCAGCATTTTTCCTGACCGCGGAGTCACGCGTTTTCTTCCTCAGGCACCAAAAAGGCTTGATTTTTAAAAAGTGGAAGCAACACCATTTTTAGACATGGAATTTCATCCCGAAACTCATCCTGGTGTCCGTATTTGCATTTCGTTTAAAAAAAATATTTTGCTTCAAAAATACATTTTGGTTGCTGGGCAGCATTTTTCCTGACCGCGGAGTCACGCGTTTTCTTCCGCAGGCACCAAAAAGGCTTGGTTTTTAAAAAGTGGAAGCAACACCATTTTCAGACATGGAATTTCATCCCGAAACTCATCCTGGTGTCCGTTTTTGCATTTGGTTTAACAAAAATATTTTGCTTCAAAAAAACATTTTGGTTGCTGGGCAGCATTTTTCCTGACCGCGGAGTCACGCGTTTTCTTCCTCAGGCACCAAAAAGGCTTGATTTTTAAAATGTGGAAGCAACACCATTTTTAGACATGGAATATCATCCCGAAACTCATCCTGGTGTCCATTTTTGCATTTGGTTTCAAAAAAATATTTGGCTTCCAAAAATATTTTGGTTGCTGGGCAGCATTTTTCCTGACCACGGAGTCACGCGTTTTCTTCCGCAGGCACCAAAAAGGCTTGGTTTTTAAAAAGTGGAAGCAACACCATTTTCAGACATGGAATTTCATCCCGAAACTCATCCTGGTGTCCGTTTTTGCATTTGGTTTCAAAAAAATATTTGGCTTCCAAAAACATTTTGGTTGCTGGGCAGCATTTTTCCTGACCGCGGAGTCACGCGTTTTCTTCCTCAGGCACCAAAAAGGCTTGATTTTTAAAATGTGGAAGCAACACCATTTTTAGACATGGAATTTCATCCCGAAACTCATCCTGGTGTCCGTTTTTGCATTTGGTTTAAAAAAAATATTTTGCTTCAAAAAAACATTTTGGTTGCTGGGCAGCATTTTTCCTGACCGCGGAGTCACGCGTTTTCTTCCACAGGCACCAAAAAGGCTTGGTTTTTAAAAAGTGGAAGCAACACCATTTTCAGACATGGAATTTCATCCCGATACTCATCCTGGTGTCCGTTTTTGCATTTGGTTTCAAAAAAAAATTGGCTTCAAGAAACATTTTGGTTCCTGGGCAGCATTTTTCCTGACCGCGGAGTTACGCGTTTTCTTCCCCAGGCACCAAAAAGGCTTGATTTTTAAAAAGTGGAAGCAACACCATTTTTAGACATGGAATTTCATCCCGAAACTCATCCTGGTGTCCGTTTTTGCATTTGGTTTCAAAAAAATATTTGGCTTCCAAAAACATTTTGGATGCTGGGCAGCATTTTTCCTGACCGCGGAGTCACGCGTTTTCTTCCCCAGGCACCAAAAAGGCTTGATTTTTAAAAAGTGGAAGCAACACCATTTTTAGACATGGAATTTCATCCCGAAACTCATCCTGGTGTCCATTTTTGCATTTCGTTTCAAAAAGAAAAAAATGGCTTCAAAAAACATTTTGGTTGCTGGGCAGCATTTTTCCTGACCGCGGAGTCACGCGTTTTCTTCCGCAGGCACCAAAAAGGCTTGATTTTTAAAAAGTGGAAGCAACACCATTTTTAGACATGGAATTTCATCCCGAAACTCATCCTGGTGTCCGTTTTTGCATTTGGTTTCAAAAAAATATTTGGCTTCCAAAAATATTTTGGTTGCTGGGCAGCATTTTTCCTGACGTGTTTTCTTCCCCAGGCACCAAAAAGGCTTGATTTTTAAAAAGTGGAAGAAACACCATTTTTAGACATGGAATATCATCCCGAAACTCATCCTGTTGTCCATTTTTGCATTTAGTTTCAAAAAAATATTTGGCTTCCAAAAATATTTTGGTTGTTGGGCAGCATTTTTCCTGACCACGGAGTCACGCGTTTTCTTCCGCAGGCACCAAAAAGGCTTGGTTTTTAAAAAGTGGAAGCAACACCATTTTCAGACATGGAATTTCATCCCGAAACTCATCCTGGTATCCGTTTTTGCATTTGGTTTAAAAAAAATATTTGCCTTCCAAAAACATTTTGGTTGCTGGGCAGCATTTTTCCTGACCGCGGAGTCACGCGTTTTCTTCCTCAGGCAACAAAAAGGCTTGATTTTTAAAAAGTGGAAGCAACACCATTTTTAGACATGGAATTTCATCCCGAAACTCATCCTGGTGTCCGTTTTTGCATTTGGTTTCAAAAAAATATTTGGCTTCAAAAAAACATTTTGGTTGCTGGGCAGCATTTTTCCTGACCGCGGAGTTACGTGTTTTCTTCCCCAGGCACCAGAAAGGCTTGATTTTTAAAAAGTGGAGGCAACACCATTTTTAGACATGGAATTTCATCCCGAAACTCATCCTGGTGTCCGTATTTGCATTTCGTTTAAAAAAAATATTTTGCTTCAAAAATACATTTTGGTTGCTGGGCAGCATTTTTCCTGACCGCGGAGTCACGCGTTTTCTTCCGCAGGCACCAAAAAGGCTTGGTTTTTAAAAAGTGGAAGCAACACCATTTTCAGACATGGAATTTCATCCCGAAACTCATCCTGGTGTCCGTTTTTGCATTTGGTTTAAAAAATATATTTTGCTTCAAAAATACATTTTGGTTGCTGGGCAGCATTTTTCCTGACCGCGGAGTCACGCGTTTTCTTCCGCAGGCACCAAAAAGGCTTGGTTTTTAAAAAGTGGAAGCAACACCATTTTCAGACATGGAATTTCATCCCGATACTCATCCTGGTGTCCGTTTTTGCATTTGGTTTCAAAAAAAAAATTTGGCTTCAAGAAACATTTTGGTTTCTGGGCAGCATTTTTCCTGACGCGTTTTCTTCCGCAGGCACCAAAAACCCTTGGTTTTTAAAAAGTGGAAGCAACACCATTTTCTGACATGGAATTTCATCCCGAAACTCATCCTGGTGTCCGTTTTTGCATTTGGTTTAAAAAAAAAATTTGGCTTCAAGAAACGTTTTGGTTCCTGGGCAGCATTTTTCCTGACCGCGGAGTTGCGCGTTTTCTTCCCCACGCACCAAAAAGGCTTGATTTTTAAAAAGTGGAAGCAACACCATTTTTAGACATGGAATTTCATCCCGAAACTCATCCTGGTGTCCGTTTTTGCATTTGGTTTAAAAAAAATATTTTGCTTCAAAAAAACCTTTTGGTTGCTGGGCAGCATTTTTCCTGACCGCGGAGTCACGCGTTTTCTTCAACAGGCAACAAAAAGGCTTGATTTTTAAAAAGTGGAAGCAACACCATTTTTAGACATGGAATTTCATCCCGAAACTCATCCTGGTGTCCGTTTTTGCATTTGGTTTCAAAAAAATATTTGGCTTCAAAAAAACATTTTGGTTGCTGGGCAGCATTTTTCCTGACCGCGGAGTCACGCGTTTTCTTCCTCAGGCACCAAAAAGGCTTGATTTTTAAAATGTGGAAGCAACACCATTTTTAGACATGGAATATCATCCCGAAACTCATCCTGGTGTCCATTTTTGCATTTGGTTTCAAAAAAATATTTGGCTTCCAAAAATATTTTGGTTGTTGGGCAGCATTTTTCCTGACCACGGAGTCACGCGTTTTCTTCCGCAGGCACCAAAAAGGCTTGGTTTTTAAAAAGTGGAAGCAACACCATTTTCAGACATGGAATTTCATCCCGAAACTCATCCTGGTGTCCGTTTTTGCATTTTGTTTCAAAAAAATATTTGCCTTCCAAAAACATTTTGGTTGCTGGGCAGCATTTTTCCTGACCGCGGAGTCACGCGTTTTCTTCCTCAGGCACCAAAAAGGCTTGATTTTTAAAATGTGGAAGCAACACCATTTTTAGACATGGAATTTCATCCCGAAACTCATCCTGGTGTCCGTTTTTGCATTTGGTTTAAAAAAAATATTTTGCTTCAAAAAAACATTTTGGTTGCTGGGCAGCATTTTTCCTGACCGCGGAGTTACGCGTTTTCTTCCCCAGGCACCAAAATGGCTTGATTTTTAAAAAGTGGAAGCAACACCATTTTTAGACATGGAATTTCATCCCTAAACTCATCCTGGTGTCCGTTTTTGCATTTGGTTTCAAAAAAATATTTGGCTTCCAAAAACATTTTGGATGCTGGGCAGCATTTTTCCTGACCGCGGAGTCACGCGTTTTCTTCCGCAGGCACCAAAAAGGCTTGATTTTTAAAAAGTGGAAGCAACACCATTTTTAGACATGGAATTTCATCCCGAAACTCATCCTGGTGTCCGTATTTGCATTTCGTTTAAAAAAAATATTTTGCTTCAAAAATACATTTTGGTTGCTGGGCAGCATTTTTCCTGACCGCGGAGTCACGCGTTTTCTTCCGCAGGCACCAAAAAGGCTTGGTTTTTAAAAAGTGGAAGCAACACCATTTTCAGACATGGAATTTCATCCCGAAACTCATCCTGGTGTCCGTTTTTGCATTTGGTTTAAAAAAAATATTTTGCTTCAAAAATACATTTTGGTTGCTGGGCAGCATTTTTCCTGACCGCGGAGTCACGCGTTTTCTTCCGCAGGCACCAAAAAGGCTTGGTTTTTAAAAAGTGGAAGCAACACCATTTTCAGACATGGAATTTCATCCCGATACTCATCCTGGTGTCCGTTTTTGCATTTGGTTTCAAAAAAAAAATTTGGCTTCAAGAAATATGTTGGTTTCTGGGCAGCATTTTTCCTGACGCGTTTTCTTCCGCAGGCACCAAAAACCCTTGGTTTTTAAAAAGTGGAAGCAACACCATTTTCAGACATGGAATTTCATCCCGAAACTCATCCTGGTGTCCGTTTTTGCATTTGGTTTAAAAAAAAAATTTGGCTTCAAGAAACGTTTTGGTTCCTGGGCAGCATTTTTCCTGACCGCGGAGTTACGCGTTTTCTTCCCCAGGCACCAAAAAGGCTTGATTTTTAAAAAGTGGAAGCAACACCATTTTTAGACATGGAATTTCATCCCGAAACTCATCCTGGTGTCCGTTTTTGCATTTGGTTTAAAAAAAATATTTTGCTTCAAAAAAACCTTTTGGTTGCTGGGCAGCATTTTTCCTGACCGCGGAGTCACACGTTTTCTTCCACAGGCACCAAAAAGGCTTGGTTTTTAAAAAGTGGAAGCAACACCATTTTCAGACATGGAATTTCATCCCGATACTCATCCTGGTGTCCGTTTTTGCATTTGGTTTCAAAAAAAAAATTGGCTTCAAGAAACATTTTGGTTCCTGGGCAGCATTTTTCCTGACCGCGGAGTTACGCGTTTTCTTCCCCAGGCACCAAAATGGCTTGATTTTTAAAAAGTGGAAGCAACACCATTTTTAGACATGGAATTTCATCCCGAAACTCATCCTGGTGTCCGTTTTTGCATTTGGTTTCAAAAAAATATTTGGCTTCCAAAAACATTTTGGATGCTGGGCAGCATTTTTCCTGACCGCGGAGTCACGCGTTTTCTT
This sequence comes from Pantherophis guttatus, assembly GCF_059756535.1. Classification (NCBI taxonomy): domain Eukaryota; kingdom Metazoa; phylum Chordata; class Lepidosauria; order Squamata; family Colubridae; genus Pantherophis; species Pantherophis guttatus. Next base: position 43,839 of record NW_028269853.1, on the reverse strand, counting down.
CCGCAGGCACCAAAAAGGCTTGATTTTTAAAAAGTGGAAGCAACACCATTTTTAGACATGGAATTTCATCCCGAAACTCATCCTGGTGTCCGTATTTGCATTTCGTTTAAAAAAAATATTTTGCTTCAAAAATACATTTTGGTTGCTGGGCAGCATTTTTCCTGACCGCGGAGTCACGCGTTTTCTTCCGCAGGCACCAAAAAGGCTTGGTTTTTAAAAAGTGGAAGCAACACCATTTTCAGACATGGAATTTCATCCCGAAACTCATCCTGGTGTCCGTTTTTGCATTTGGTTTAAAAAAAATATTTTGCTTCAAAAATACATTTTGGTTGCTGGGCAGCATTTTTCCTGACCGCGGAGTCACGCGTTTTCTTCCGCAGGCACCAAAAAGGCTTGGTTTTTAAAAAGTGGAAGCAACACCATTTTCAGACATGGAATTTCATCCCGATACTCATCCTGGTGTCCGTTTTTGCATTTGGTTTCAAAAAAAAAATTTGGCTTCAAGAAACATGTTGGTTTCTGGGCAGCATTTTTCCTGACGCGTTTTCTTCCGCAGGCACCAAAAACCCTTGGTTTTTAAAAAGTGGAAGCAACACCATTTTCAGACATGGAATTTCATCCCGAAACTCATCCTGGTGTCCGTTTTTGCATTTGGTTTAAAAAAAAAATTTGGCTTCAAGAAACGTTTTGGTTCCTGGGCAGCATTTTTCCTGACCGCGGAGTTACGCGTTTTCTTCCCCAGGCACCAAAAAGGCTTGATTTTTAAAAAGTGGAAGCAACACCATTTTTAGACATGGAATTTCATCCCGAAACTCATCCTGGTGTCCGTTTTTGCATTTGGTTTAAAAAAAATATTTTGCTTCAAAAAAACCTTTTGGTTGCTGGGCAGCATTTTTCCTGACCGCGGAGTCACGCGTTTTCTTCAACAGGCAACAAAAAGGCTTGATTTTTAAAAAGTGAAAGCAACACCATTTTTAGACATGGAATTTCATCCCGAAACTCATCCTGGTGTCCGTTTTTGCATTTGGTTTCAAAAAAATATTTGGCTTCAAGAAACATTTTGGTTCCTGGGCAGCATTTTTCCTGACCGCGGAGTCACGCGTTTTCTTCCGCAGGCACCAAAAAGGCTTGATTTTTAAAAAGTGGAAGCAACACCATTTTTAGACATGGAATTTCATCCCGAAACTCATCCTGGTGTCCGTATTTGCATTTCGTTTAAAAAAAATATTTTGCTTCAAAAATACATTTTGGTTGCTGGGCAGCATTTTTCCTGACCGCGGAGTCACGCGTTTTCTTCCGCAGGCACCAAAAAGGCTTGGTTTTTAAAAAGTGGAAGCAACACCATTTTCAGACATGGAATTTCATCCCGAAACTCATCCTGGTGTCCGTTTTTGCATTTGGTTTAAAAAAAATATTTTGCTTCAAAAATACATTTTGGTTGCTGGGCAGCATTTTTCCTGACCGCGGAGTCACGCGTTTTCTTCCGCAGGCACCAAAAAGGCTTGGTTTTTAAAAAGTGGAAGCAACACCATTTTCAGACATGGAATTTCATCCCGATACTCATCCTGGTGTCCGTTTTTGCATTTGGTTTCAAAAAAAAAATTTGGCTTCAAGAAACATGTTGGTTTCTGGGCAGCATTTTTCCTGACGCGTTTTCTTCCGCAGGCACCAAAAACCCTTGGTTTTTAAAAAGTGGAAGCAACACCATTTTCAGACATGGAATTTCATCCCGAAACTCATCCTGGTGTCCGTTTTTGCATTTGGTTTAAAAAAAAAATTTGGCTTCAAGAAACGTTTTGGTTCCTGGGCAGCATTTTTCCTGACCGCGGAGTTACGCGTTTTCTTCCCCAGGCACCAAAAAGGCTTGATTTTTAAAAAGTGGAAGCAACACCATTTTTAAACATGGAATTTCATCCCGAAACTCATCCTGGTGTCCGTTTTTGCATTTGGTTTAAAAAAAATATTTTGCTTCAAAAAAACCTTTTGGTTGCTGGGCAGCATTTTTCCTGACCGCGGAGTCACGCGTTTTCTTCAACAGGCAACAAAAAGGCTTGATTTTTAAAAAGTGGAAGCAACACCATTTTTAGACATGGAATTTCATCCCGAAACTCATCCTGGTGTCCGTTTTTGCATTTGGTTTCAAAAAAATATTTGGCTTCAAAAAAACATTTTGGTTGCTGGGCAGCATTTTTCCTGACCGCGGAGTCACGCGTTTTCTTCCTCAGGCACCAAAAAGGCTTGATTTTTAAAATGTGGAAGCAACACCATTTTTAGACATGGAATATCATCCCGAAACTCATCCTGGTGTCCATTTTTGCATTTGGTTTCAAAAAAATATTTGGCTTCCAAAAATATTTTGGTTGTTGGGCAGCATTTTTCCTGACCACGGAGTCACGCGTTTTCTTCCGCGGGCACCAAAAAGGCTTGGTTTTTAAAAAGTGGAAGCAACACCATTTTCAGACATGGAATTTCATCCCGAAACTCATCCTGGTGTCCGTTTTTGCATTTGGTTTCAAAAAAATATTTGGCTTCCAAAAACATTTTGGTTGCTGGGCAGCATTTTTCCTGACTGCGGAGTCACGCGTTTTCTTCCTCAGGCACCAAAAAGGCTTGATTTTTAAAATGTGGAAGCAACACAATTTTTAGACATGGAATTTCATCCCGAAACTCATCCTGGTGTCTGTTTTTGCATTTGGTTTAACAAAAATATTTTGCTTCAAAAAAACATTTTGGTTGCTGGGCAGCATTTTTCCTGACCGCGGAGTCACGCGTTTTCTTCCTCAGGCACCAAAAAGGCTTGATTTTTAAAATGTGGAAGCAACACCATTTTTAGACATGGAATATCATCCCGAAACTCATCCTGGTGTCCATTTTTGCATTTGGTTTCAAAAAAATATTTGGCTTCCAAAAATATTTTGGTTGCTGGGCAGCATTTTTCCTGACCGCGGAGTCACGCGATTTCTTCCGCAGGCACCAAAAAGGCTTGGTTTTTAAAAAGTGGAAGCAACACCATTTTCAGACATGGAATTTCATCCCAAAACTCATCCTGGTGTCCGTTTTTGCATTTGGTTTCAAAAAAAAATTTGACTTCAAGAAACGTTTTGGTTCCTGGGCAGCATTTTTCCTGACCGCGGAGTTACGTGTTTTCTTCCCCAGGCATCAGAAAGGCTTAATTTTTAAAAAGTGGAAGCAACACCATTTTTAGACATGGAATTTCATCCCGAAACTCATTCTGGTGTCCGTTTTTGCATTTGGTTTCAAAAAAATATTTGGCTTCCAAAAATATTTTGGTTGTTGGGCAGCATTTTTCCTGACCACGGAGTCACGCGTTTTCTTCCGCAGGCACCAAAAAGGCTTGGTTTTTAAAAAGTGGAAGCAACACCATTTTCAGACATGGAATTTCATCCCGAAACTCATCCTGGTGTCCGTTTTTGCATTTGGTTTCAAAAAAATATTTGGCTTCCAAAAACATTTTGGTTGCTGGGCAGCATTTTTCCTGACCGCGGAGTCACGCGTTTTCTTCCTCAGGCACCAAAAAGGCTTGATTTTTAAAATGTGGAAGCAACACCATTTTTAGAAATGGAATTTCATCCCGAAACTCATCCTGGTGTCCGTTTTTGCATTTGGTTTAAAAAAAATATTTTGCTTCAAAAAAACATTTTGGTTGCTGGGCAGCATTTTTCCTGACCGCGGAGTCACGCGTTTTCTTCCACAGGCACCAAAAAGGCTTGATTTTTAAAAAGTGGAAGCAACACCATTTTTAGACATGGAATTTCATCCCGAAACTCATCCTGGTGTCCGTTTTTGCATTTCGTTTAAAAAAAATATTTTGCTTCAAAAATACATTTTGGTTGCTGGACAGCATTTTTCCTGACCGCAGAGTCACGCGTTTTCTTCCGCAGGCACCAAAAAGGCTTGGTTTTTAAAAAGTGGAAGCAACACCATTTTCAGACACGGAAGTTCATCCCGAAACTCATCCTGGTGTCCGTTTTTGCATTTGGTTTAAAAAAATTATTTTGCTTCAAAAATACATTTTGGTTGCTGGGCAGCATTTTTCCTGACCGCGGAGTCACGCGTTTTCTTCCCCAGGCACCAAAAAGGCTTGATTTTTAAAAAGTGGAAGCAACACCATTTTTAGACATGGAATTTCATCCCGAAACTCATCCTGGTGTCCATTTTTGCATTTCGTTTCAAAAAGAAAAAAATGGCTTCAAAAAACATTTTGGTTGCTGGGCAGCATTTTTCCTGACCGCGGAGTCACGCGTTTTCTTCCGCAGGCACCAAAAAGGCTTGATTTTTAAAAAGTGGAAGCAACACCATTTTTAGACATGGAATTTCATCCCGAAACTCATCCTGGTGTCCGTTTTTGCATTTGGTTTCAAAAAAATATTTGGCTTCCAAAAACATTTTGGATGCTGGGCAGCATTTTTCCTGACCGCGGAGTCACGCGTTTTCTTCCACAGGCACCAAAAAGGCTTGATTTTTAAAAATTGGAAGCAGCACCATTTTCAGACATGGAATTTCATCCCGAAACTCATCCTGGTGTCCGTATTTGCATTTCGTTTAAAAAAAATATTTTGCTTCAAAAATACATTTTGGTTGCTGGGCAGCATTTTTCCTGACCGCGGAGTCACGCGTTTTCTTCCGCAGGCACCAAAAAGGCTTGGTTTTTAAAAAGTGGAAGCAACACCATTTTTAGACATGGAATTTCATCCCGAAACTCATCCTGGTGTCCGTTTTTGCATTTGGTTTCAAAAAAATATTTGGCTTCAAAAAACATTTTGGTTGCTGGGCAGCATTTTTCCTGAACGCGGAGTGACGCGTTTTCTTCCACAGGCACCAAAAAGGCTTGATTTTTAAAAAGTGGAAGCAGCACCATTTTCAGACATGGAATTTCATCCCGACACTCATCCTAGTGTCCGTTTTTGCATTTGGTTTCAAAAAGAAAAAAATGGCTTCAAAAACATTTTGGTTGCTGGGCAGCATTTTTCATGAATGCGGAGTCACGCGTTTTCTTCCGCAGGCACCAAAAAGGCTTGATTTTTAAAAAGTGGAAGGAACACCATTTTGAGACATGGAATTTCATCCCGAAACTCATCCTGGAGTCCATTTTTGCATTTGGTTTCATAAAAAAAAATTTGGCTTCAAGAAACCTTTTGGTTCCTGGGCAGCATTTTTCCTGACCGTGGAGTCACGCGTTTTCTTCCTCAAGCACCAAAAAGGCTTGATTTTTAAAAAGTGGAAGCAACACCATTTTTAGACATGGAATTTCATCCCGAAACTAATCCTGGTGTCCGTTTTTGTATTTGGTTTCAAAAAAATATTTGGCTTCCAAAAACATTTTGGATGCTGGGCAGCATTTTTCCTGACCGCGGAGTCACGCGTTTTCTTCCACAGGCACCAAAAAGGCTTGATTTTTAAAAAGTGGAAGCAGCACCATTTTCAGACATGGAATTTCATCCCGAAACTCATCCTGGTGTCCGTTTTTGTATTTGGTTTCAAAAAGAAAAAAATGTCTTCAAAAAACATTTTGGTTGCTGGGCAGCATTTTTCCTGACCGCGGAGTCACGCGTTTTCTTCCGCAGGAACCATAAAGGCTTGATTTTTAAAAAGTGGAAGCAACACCATTTTTAGACATGGAATTTCATCCCGAAACTCATCCTAGTGTCCGTTTTTGCATTTGGTTTCAAAAAGAAAAATATGGCTTCAAAAAACATTTTGGTTGCTGGGCAGCATTTTTCCTGACCGCGGAGTCACGCGTTTTCTTCCGCAGGCACCAAAAAGGCTTGATTTTTAAAAAGTGGAAGCAACACCATTTTTAGACATGGAATTTCATCCCGAAACTCATCCTAGTGTCCGTTTTTTCATTTGGTTTCAAAAAAAAAAAGTTGGCTTCAAGAAACGTTTGCGTTCCTGGGCAGCATTTTTCCTGACCGCGGAGTCACGCGTTTTCTTCCGCAGGCACCAAAAAGGCTTGATTTTTAAAAAGTGGAAGCAACACCATTTTGAGACATGGAATTTCATCCCGACACTCATCCTAGTGTCCGTTTTTGCATTTGGTTTCAAAAAGAAAAAAATGGCTTCAGGAAACGTTTGCGTTCCTGGGCAGCATTTTTCCTGACCGCGGAGTCACGCGTTTTCTTCCGCAGGCACCAAAAAGGCTTGATTTTTAAAAAGTGGAAGCAACACCATTTTGAGACATGGAATTTCATCCCGACACTCATCCTAGTGTCCGTTTTTGCATTTGGTTTCAAAAAGAAAAAAATGGCTTCAAAAAACATTTTGATTGCTGGGCAGCATTTTTCATGAATGCGGAGTCACGCGTTTTCTTCCACAGGCACCAAAAAGGCTTGATTTTTGAAAAGTGGAAGCAGCACCATTTTCAGACATGGAATTTCATCCCGAAACTCATCCTGGTGTCCGTTTTTGCATTTGGTTTCAAAAAAATATTTGGCTTCAAAAAACATTTTGGTTGCTGGGCAGCATTTTTCCTGACCGCGGTGTCACGCGTTTTCTTCCGCAGGAACCATAAAGGCTTGATTTTTAAAAAGTGGAAGCAACACCATTTTTAGACATGGAATTTCATCCCGAAACTCATCCTGGTGTCCGTTTTTGCATTTGGTTTCAAAAAAATATTTGGCTTCAAAAAACATTTTGGTTGCTGGGCAGCATTTTTCCTGACCGCGGTGTCACGCGTTTTCTTCCGCAGGAACCATAAAGGCTTGATTTTTAAAAAGTGGAAGCAACACCATTTTTAGACATGGAATTTCATCCCGACACTCATCCTAGTGTCCGTTTTTGCATTTGGTTTCAAAAAGAAAAAAATGGCTTCAAAAAACATTTTGGTTGCTGGGCAGCATTTTTCATGAATGCGGAGTCACGCGTTTTCTTCCGCAGGCACCAAAAAGGCTTGATTTTTAAAAAGTGGAAGCAACACCATTTTGAGACATGGAATTTCATCCCGAAACTCATCCTGGTGTCCGTTATTGCATTTGGTTTCAAAAAAATATTTGGCTTCCAAAAACATTTTGGTTGCTGGGCAGCATTTTTCCTGACCGCGGTGTCACGCGTTTTCTTCCGCAGGAACCATAAAGGCTTGATTTTTAAAAAGTGGAAGCAACACCATTTTTAGACATGGAATTTCATCCCGACACTCATCCTAGTGTCCGTTTTTGCATTTGGTTTCAAAAAGAAAAAAATGGCTTCAAAAAACATTTTGGTTGCCGGACAGCATTTTTCATGAATGCGGAGTCACGCGTTTTCTTCCCCAGGCACCAAAAAGGCTTGATTTTTAAAAAGTGGAAGCAACACCATTTTTAGACATGGAATTTCATCCCGAAACTCATCCTGGTGTCCGTTTTTGCATTTGGTTTCAAAAAAATATTTGGCTTCAAAAAACATTTTGGTTGCTGGGCAGCATTTTTCCTAACCGCGGTGTCACGCGTTTTCTTCCGCAGGAACCATAAAGGCTTGATTTTTAAAAAGTGGAAGCAACACCATTTTTAGACATGGAATTTCATCCCGACACTCATCCTAGTGTCCGTTTTTGCATTTGGTTTCAAAAAGAAAAAAATGGCTTCAAAAAACATTTTGGTTGCTGGGCAGCATTTTTCATGAATGCGGAGTCACGTGTTTTCTTCCGCAGGCACCAAAAAGGCTTGATTTTTAAAAAGTGGAAGCAACACCATTTTGAGACATGGAATTTCATCCCGAAACTTATCCTGGTGTCCGTTATTGCATTTGGTTTCAAAAAAATATTTGGCTTCCAAAAACATTTTGGTTGCTGGGCAGCAATTTTCCTGAACGCGGAGTCACGCGTTTTCTTCCGCAGGCACCAAAAAGGTTTGATTTTTAAAAAGTGGAAGCAACACCATTTTCAGACATGGAATTTCATCCCGAAACTCATCCTGGTGTCCGTTTTTGCATTTGGTTTCATAAAAAAAAAATATGGCTTCAAGAAACCTTTTGGTTCCTGGGCAGCATTTTTCCTGACCGCGGAGTCATGCGTTTTCTTCCTCAAGCACCAAAAAGGCTTGATTTTTAAAAAGTGGAAGCAACACCATTTTTAGACATGGAATTTCATCCCGAAACTCATCCTGGTGTCCGTTTTTGCATTTGGTTTCAAAAAAATATTTGGCTTCCAAAAACATTTTGGATGCTGGGCAGCATTTTTCCTGACCGCGGAGTCACGCGTTTTCTTCCTCAGGCACCAAAAAGGCTTGATTTTTAAAAAGGGGAAGCAACACCATTTTTAGACATGGAATTTCATTCCGAAACTCATCCTGCTGTCCGTTTTTGCATTTGGTTTCAAAAAAATATTTGTCTTCAAAAAACATTTTGGTTGCTGGGCAGCATTTTTCCTGAACGCGGAGTGACGCGTTTTCTTCCACAGGCACCAAAAAGGCTTGATTTTTAAAAAGTGGAAGCAGCACTATTTTTAGACATGGAATTTCATCCCGAAACTCATCCTAGTGTCCGTTTTTGCATTTGGTTACAAAAAAAAAAAGTTGGCTTCAAGAAACGTTTGCGTTCCTGGGCAGCATTTTTCCTGACCGCGGAGTCACGCGTTTTCTTCCGCAGGCACCAAAAAGGCTTGATTTTTAAAAAGTGGAAGCAACACCATTTTGAGACATGGAATTTCATCCCGAAACTCATCCTGGTGTCCGTTATTGCATTTGGTTTCAAAAAAATATTTGGCTTCCAAAAACATTTTGGTTGCTGGGCAGCATTTTTCCTGAACGCGGAGTCACGCGTTTTCTTCCGCAGGCACCAAAAAGGTTTGATTTTTAAAAAGTGGAAGCAACACCATTTTCAGACATGGAATTTCATCCCGAAACTCATCCTGGTGTCCGTTTTTGCATTTGGTTTCATAAAAAAAAAATTTGGCTTCAAGAAACCTTTTGGTTCCTGGGCAGCATTTTTCCTGACCGTGGAGTCACGCGTTTTCTTCCTCAAGCACCAAAAAGGCTTGATTTTTAAAAAGTGGAAGCAACACCATTTTTAGACATGGAATTTCATCCCGAAACTCATCCTGGTGTCCGTTTTTGCATTTGGTTTCAAAAAAATATTTGGCTTCCAAAAACATTTTGGATGCTGGGCAGCATTTTTCCTGACCGCGGAGTCACGCGTTTTCTTCCTCAGGCACCAAAAAGGCTTGATTTTTAAAAAGTGGAAGCAACACCATTTTTAGACATGGAATTGCATCCCAAAACTCATCCTGGTGTCCGTTTTTGCATTTGGTTTCAAAAAAATATTTGTCTTCAAAAAACATTTTGGTTGTGGGCAGCATTTTTCCTGAACGCGGAGTCACGCGTTTTCTTCCACAGGCACCAAAAAGGCTTGATTTTTAAAAAGTGGAAGCAGCACCATTTTCAGACATGGAATTTCATCCCGACACTCATCCTAGTGTCCGTTTTTGCATTTGGTTTCAAAAAGAAAAAAATTTGGCTTCAAAAAACATTTTGATTGCTGGGCAGCATTTTTCATGAATGCGGAGTCACGCGTTTTCTTCCGCAGGCACCAAAAAGGCTTGATTTTTAAAAAGTGGAAGCAGCACCATTTTCAGACATGGAATTTAATCACGAAACTAATCCTGGGGTCCGTTTTTGCATTTGGTTTCAAAAAAAGAATTTGGCTTCAAGAAACGTTTTGGTTCCTGGGTAGCATTTTTCCTGACCGCGGAGTCATGCGTTTTCTTCCTCAAGCACCAAAAAGGCTTGATTTTTAAAAAGTGGAAGCAACACCATTTTTAGACATGGAATTTCATCCCGAAACTCATCCTGGTGTCCGTTTTTGCATTTGGTTTCAAAAAAATATTTGGCTTCCAAAAACATTTTGGATGCTGGGCAGCATTTTTCCTGACCGCGGAGTCACGCGTTTTCTTCCTCAGGCACCAAAAAGGCTTGATTTTTAAAAAGGGGAAGCAACACCATTTTTAGACATGGAATTTCATTCCGAAACTCATCCTGCTGTTCGTTTTTGCATTTGGTTTCAAAAAAATATTTGTCTTCAAAAAACATTTTGGTTGCTGGGCAGCATTTTTCCTGAACGCGGAGTGACGCGTTTTCTTCCACAGGCACCAAAAAGGCTTGATTTTTAAAAAGTGGAAGCAGCACTATTTTTAGACATGGAATTTCATCCCGAAACTCATCCTAGTGTCCGTTTTTGCATTTGGTTTCAAAAAAAAAAAGTTGGCTTCAAGAAACGTTTGCGTTCCTGGGCAGCATTTTTCCTGACCGCGGAGTCACGCGTTTTCTTCCGCAGGCACCAAAAAGGCTTGATTTTTAAAAAGTGGAAGCAACATCATTTTGAGACATGGAATTTCATCCCGAAACTCATCCTGGTGTCCGTTTTTGTATTTGCTTTCAAAAAGAAAAAAATGGCTTCAAAAAACATTTTGGTTGCTGGACAGCATTTTTCCTGACCACGGAGTCTAGCGTTTTATTCCGTAGGCACGAAAAAGCCTTGATTTTTAAAAAGTGGAAGCAACACCATTTTTAGACATGGAATTTCATCCTGAAACTCATCCTGTTGTCCGTTTTTGCATTTGGTTCCAAAAAAAAAAAAGTGGCTTCAAGAAACGTTTTGGTTCCTGGGCAGCATTTTTCCTGACCACGGAGTCACGCGTTTTTTTCCGCAGGCACCAAAACGGCTTGATTTTTAAAAAGTGGAAGCAACACCATTTTCAGACATGGAATTTCATCCCGAAACTCATCCTGGTGTCCGTTTTTGCATTTGGTTTCAAAAAAATATTTGGCTTCCAAAAACATTTTGGATGCTGGGCAGCATTTTTCCTGACCGCGGAGTCACGCGTTTTCTTCCTCAGGCACCAAAAAGGCTTGATTTTTAAAAAGTGTAAGCAACACCATTTTTAGACATGGAATTTCATCCCGAAACTCATCCTGGTGTCCGTTTTTGCATTTGGTTTCAAAAAAAAAAATTAGGCTTCAAGAAATGTTTTGGTTCCTGGGCAGCATTTTTCCTGACCGCGGAGTTACGCGTTTTCTTCCCCAGGCACCAAAAAGGCTTGATTTTTAAAAAGTGGAAGCAACACCATTTTTAGACATGGAATTTCATCCAGAAACTCATCCTGGTGTCCGTTTTTGCATTTGGTTTCAAAAAAATATTTGGCTTCCAAAAACATTTTGGATGCTGGGCAGCATTTTTCCTGACCGCGGAGTCACGCGTTTTCTTCCTCAGGCACCAAAAAGGCTTGATTTTTAAAAAGTGGAAGCAACACCATTTTTAGACATGGAATTTCATCCCGAAACTCATCCTAGTGTCCGTTTTTGCATTTGGTTACAAAAAAAAAAAGTTGGCTTCAAGAAACGTTTGCGTTCCTGGGCAGCATTTTTCCTGACCGCGGAGTCACGCGTTTTCTTCCGCAGGCACCAAAAAGGCTTGATTTTTAAAAAGTGGAAGCAACACCATTTTGAGACATGGAATTTCATCCCGAAACTCATCCTGGTGTCCGTTATTGCATTTGGTTTCAAAAAAATATTTGGCTTCCAAAAACATTTTGGTTGCTGGGCAGCATTTTTCCTGAACGCGGAGTCACGCGTTTTCTTCCGCAGGCACCAAAAAGGTTTGATTTTTAAAAAGTGGAAGCAACACCATTTTCAGACATGGAATTTCATCCCGAAACTCATCCTGGTGTCCGTTTTTGCATTTGGTTTCATAAAAAAAAAATTTGGCTTCAAGAAACCTTTTGGTTCCTGGGCAGCATTTTTCCTGACCGTGGAGTCACGCGTTTTCTTCCTCAAGCACCAAAAAGGCTTGATTTTTAAAAAGTGGAAGCAACACCATTTTTAGACATGGAATTTCATCCCGAAACTCATCCTGGTGTCCGTTTTTGCATTTGGTTTCAAAAAAATATTTGGCTTCCAAAAACATTTTGGATGCTGGGCAGCATTTTTCCTGACCGCGGAGTCACGCGTTTTCTTCCTCAGGCACCAAAAAGGCTTGATTTTTAAAAAGTGGAAGCAACACCATTTTTAGACATGGAATTGCATCCCAAAACTCATCCTGGTGTCCGTTTTTGCATTTGGTTTCAAAAAAATATTTGTCTTCAAAAAACATTTTGGTTGTGGGCAGCATTTTTCCTGAACGCGGAGTCACGCGTTTTCTTCCACAGGCACCAAAAAGGCTTGATTTTTAAAAAGTGGAAGCAGCACCATTTTCAGACATGGAATTTCATCCCGACACTCATCCTAGTGTCCGTTTTTGCATTTGGTTTCAAAAAGAAAAAAATTTGGCTTCAAAAAACATTTTGATTGCTGGGCAGCATTTTTCATGAATGCGGAGTCACGCGTTTTCTTCCGCAGGCACCAAAAAGGCTTGATTTTTAAAAAGTGGAAGCAGCACCATTTTCAGACATGGAATTTAATCACGAAACTCATCCTGGTGTCCGTTTTTGTATTTGCTTTCAAAAAGAAAAAAATGGCTTCAAAAAACATTTTGGTTGCTGGACAGCATTTTTCCTGACCACGGAGTCTAGCGTTTTATTCCGTAGGCACGAAAAAGCCTTGATTTTTAAAAAGTGGAAGCAACACCATTTTTAGACATGGAATTTCATCCTGAAACTCATCCTGTTGTCCGTTTTTGCATTTGGTTCCAAAAAAAAAAAAGTGGCTTCAAGAAACGTTTTGGTTCCTGGGCAGCATTTTTCCTGACCACGGAGTCACGCGTTTTTTTCCGCAGGCACCAAAACGGCTTGATTTTTAAAAAGTGGAAGCAACACCATTTTCAGACATGGAATTTCATCCCGAAACTCATCCTGGTGTCCGTTTTTGCATTTGGTTTCAAAAAAATATTTGGCTTCCAAAAACATTTTGGATGCTGGGCAGCATTTTTCCTGACCGCGGAGTCACGCGTTTTCTTCCTCAGGCACCAAAAAGGCTTGATTTTTAAAAAGTGTAAGCAACACCATTTTTAGACATGGAATTTCATCCCGAAACTCATCCTGGTGTCCGTTTTTGCATTTGGTTTCAAAAAAAAAAATTAGGCTTCAAGAAATGTTTTGGTTCCTGGGCAGCATTTTTCCTGACCGCGGAGTTACGCGTTTTCTTCCCCAGGCACCAAAAAGGCTTGATTTTTAAAAAGTGGAAGCAACACCATTTTTAGACATGGAATTTCATCCAGAAACTCATCCTGGTGTCCGTTTTTGCATTTGGTTTCAAAAAAATATTTGGCTTCCAAAAACATTTTGGATGCTGGGCAGCATTTTTCCTGACCGCGGAGTCACGCGTTTTCTTCCTCAGGCACCAAAAAGGCTTGATTTTTAAAAAGTGGAAGCAACACCATTTTTAGACATGGAATTTCATCCCGAAACTCATCCTAGTGTCCGTTTTTGCATTTGGTTACAAAAAAAAAAAGTTGGCTTCAAGAAACGTTTGCGTTCCTGGGCAGCATTTTTCCTGACCGCGGAGTCACGCGTTTTCTTCCGCAGGCACCAAAAAGGCTTGATTTTTAAAAAGTGGAAGCAACACCATTTTGAGACATGGAATTTCATCCCGAAACTCATCCTGGTGTCCGTTATTGCATTTGGTTTCAAAAAAATATTTGGCTTCCAAAAACATTTTGGTTGCTGGGCAGCATTTTTCCTGAACGCGGAGTCACGCGTTTTCTTCCGCAGGCACCAAAAAGGTTTGATTTTTAAAAAGTGGAAGCAACACCATTTTCAGACATGGAATTTCATCCCGAAACTCATCCTGGTGTCCGTTTTTGCATTTGGTTTCATAAAAAAAAAAATTGGCTTCAAGAAACCTTTTGGTTCCTGGGCAGCATTTTTCCTGACCGTGGAGTCACGCGTTTTCTTCCTCAAGCACCAAAAAGGCTTGATTTTTAAAAAGTGGAAGCAACACCATTTTTAGACATGGAATTTCATCCCGAAACTCATCCTGGTGTCCGTTTTTGCATTTGGTTTCAAAAAAATATTTGGCTTCCAAAAACATTTTGGATGCTGGGCAGCATTTTTCCTGACCGCGGAGTCACGCGTTTTCTTCCTCAGGCACCAAAAAGGCTTGATTTTTAAAAAGTGGAAGCAACACCATTTTTAGACATGGAATTGCATCCCAAAACTCATCCTGGTGTCCGTTTTTGCATTTGGTTTCAAAAAAATATTTGTCTTCAAAAAACATTTTGGTTGTGGGCAGCATTTTTCCTGAACGCGGAGTCACGCGTTTTCTTCCACAGGCACCAAAAAGGCTTGATTTTTAAAAAGTGGAAGCAGCACCATTTTCAGACATGGAATTTCATCCCGACACTCATCCTAGTGTCCGTTTTTGCATTTGGTTTCAAAAAGAAAAAAATTTGGCTTCAAAAAACATTTTGATTGCTGGGCAGCATTTTTCATGAATGCGGAGTCACGCGTTTTCTTCCGCAGGCACCAAAAAGGCTTGATTTTTAAAAAGTGGAAGCAGCACCATTTTCAGACATGGAATTTAATCACGAAACTAATCCTGGGGTCCGTTTTTGCATTTGGTTTCAAAAAAAGAATTTGGCTTCAAGAAACGTTTTGGTTCCTGGGTAGCATTTTTCCTGACCGCGGAGTCATGCGTTTTCTTCCTCAAGCACCAAAAAGGCTTGATTTTTAAAAAGTGGAAGCAACACCATTTTTAGACATGGAATTTCATCCCGAAACTCATCCTGGTGTCCGTTTTTGCATTTGGTTTCAAAAAAATATTTGGCTTCCAAAAACATTTTGGATGCTGGGCAGCATTTTTCCTGACCACGGAGTCTAGCGTTTTATTCCGTAGGCACGAAAAAGCCTTGATTTTTAAAAAGTGGAAGCAACACCATTTTTAGACATGGAATTTCATCCTGAAACTCATCCTGTTGTCCGTTTTTGCATTTGGTTCCAAAAAAAAAAAAGTGGCTTCAAGAAACGTTTTGGTTCCTGGGCAGCATTTTTCCTGACCACGGAGTCACGCGTTTTTTTCCGCAGGCACCAAAACGGCTTGATTTTTAAAAAGTGGAAGCAACACCATTTTCAGACATGGAATTTCATCCCGAAACTCATCCTGGTGTCCGTTTTTGCATTTGGTTTCAAAAAAATATTTGGCTTCCAAAAACATTTTGGATGCTGGGCAGCATTTTTCCTGACCGCGGAGTCACGCGTTTTCTTCCTCAGGCACCAAAAAGGCTTGATTTTTAAAAAGTGTAAGCAACACCATTTTTAGACATGGAATTTCATCCCGAAACTCATCCTGGTGTCCGTTTTTGCATTTGGTTTCAAAAAAAAAAATTAGGCTTCAAGAAATGTTTTGGTTCCTGGGCAGCATTTTTCCTGACCGCGGAGTTACGCGTTTTCTTCCCCAGGCACCAAAAAGGCTTGATTTTTAAAAAGTGGAAGCAACACCATTTTTAGACATGGAATTTCATCCAGAAACTCATCCTGGTGTCCGTTTTTGCATTTGGTTTCAAAAAAATATTTGGCTTCCAAAAACATTTTGGATGCTGGGCAGCATTTTTCCTGACCGCGGAGTCACGCGTTTTCTTCCTCAGGCACCAAAAAGGCTTGATTTTTAAAAAGTGGAAGCAACACCATTTTTAGACATGGAATTTCATCCCGAAACTCATCCTGGTGTCCGTTTTTGTATTTGGTTTCAAAAAAATATTTGGCTTCAAAAAACATTTTGGTTGCTGGGCAGCATTTTTCCTGACCGTGGAGTCACGCGTTTTCTTCCTCAGGCACCAAAAAGGCTTGATTTTTAAAAAGTGGAAGCAACACCATTTTTAGACATGGAATTTCATCCCGAAACTCATCCTGGTGTCCGTTTTTGCATTTGGTTTCAAAAAAATATTTGGCTTCCAAAAATATTTTGGTTGCTGGGCAGCATTTTTCCTGACCGCGGAGTTACGCGTATTCTTCCTCAGGCACCAAAAAGGCTTGATTTTTAAAAATTGGAAGCAACACCATTTTTAGACATGGAATTTCATCCCGAAACTCATCCTGGTGTCCGTTTTTGCATTTGGTTTCAAAAAAATATTTGGCTTCCAAAAATATTTTGGTTGCTGGGCAGCATTTTTCCTGACCGCGGAGTCACGCGTTTTCTTCCCCAGGCACCAAAAAGGCTTGGTTTTTAAAAAGTGGAAGCAACACCATTTTCAGACATGGAATTTCATCCCCAAACTCATCCTGGTGTCCGTTTTTGCATTTGGTTTCAAAAAAATATTTGTCTTCAAAAAACATTTTGGTTGCTGGGCAGCATTTTTCCTGAACGCGGAGTCACGCGTTTTCTTCCACAGGCACCAAAAAGGCTTGATTTTTAAAAAGTGGAAGCAGCACCATTTTCAGACATGGAATTTCATCCCGAAACTCATCCTGGTGTCTGTTTTTGTATTTGGTTTCAAAAAGAAAAAAATGGCTTCAAAAAACATTTTGGTTGCTGGGCAGCATTTTTCCTGACCGCGGAGTCACGCGTTTTCTTCCGCAGGAACCATAAAGTCTTGATTTTTAAAAAGTGGAAGCAACACCATTTTTAGACATGGAATTTCATCCCGACACTCATCCTAGTGTCCGTTTTTGCATTTGGTTTCAAAAAGAAAAAAATGGCTTCAAAAAACATTTTGGTTGCTGGGCAGCATTTTTCCTGACCGCGGAGTCACGCGTTTTCTTCCGCAGGCACCAAAAAGGCTTGATTTTTAAAAAGTGGAAGCAACACCATTTTGAGACATGGAATTTCATCCCGAAACTCATCCTGGTGTCCGTTTTTGCATTTGGTTTCAAAAAAAAAATTTGGATTCAAGAAACGTTTTGGTTCCTGGGCAGCATTTTTCCTGACCGCGGAGTCACGCGTTTTCTTCCTCAGGCACCAAAAAGGCTTGATTTTTAAAAATTGGAGGCAACACCATTTTTAGACATGGAATTTCATCCCGAAACGCATCCTGGTTTCCGTTTTTTCATTTGGTTTAAAAAAAATATTTTGCTTCAAAAAAACATTTTGGTTGCTGGGCAGCATTTTTCCTGACCGCGGAGTCACGCGTTTTCTTCCGCAGGCACCAAAAAGGCTTGATTTTAAAAAGTGGAAGCAACACCATTTTTAGACATGGAATTTCATCCCGAAACTCATCCTGGTGTCCGTTTTTGCATTTGGTTTCAAAAAAATATTTGGCTTCCAAAAACATTTTGGATGCTGGGCAGCATTTTTCCTGAACGCGGAGTCACGTATTTTCTTCCTCAGGCACCAAAAAGGCTTGATTTTTAAAAACTGGAAGCAACACCATTTTTAGACATGGAATTTCATCCCAAAACTCATCCTGGTGTCCGTTTTTGCATTTGGTTTCAAAAAAATATTTGTCTTCAAAAAACATTTTGGTTGCTGGGCAGCATTTTTCCTGAACGCGGAGTCACGCGTTTTCTTCCACAGGCACCAAAAAGGCTTGATTTTTAAAAAGTGGAAGCAGCACCATTTTCAGACATGGAATTTCATCCCGAAACTCATCCTGGTGTCTGTTTTTGTATTTGGTTTCAAAAAGAAAAAAATGGCTTCAAAAAACATTTTGGTTGCTGGGCAGCATTTTTCCTGACCGCGGAGTCACGCGTTTTCTTCCGCAGGAACCATAAAGTCTTGATTTTTAAAAAGTGGAAGCAACACCATTTTTAGACATGGAATTTCATCCCGACACTCATCCTAGTGTCCGTTTTTGCATTTGGTTTCAAAAAGAAAAAAATGGCTTCAAAAAACATTTTGGTTGCTGGGCAGCATTTTTCCTGACCGCGGAGTCACGCGTTTTCTTCCGCAGGCACCAAAAAGGCTTGATTTTTAAAAAGTGGAAGCAACACCATTTTTAGACATGGAATTTTATCCCGAAACTCATCCTGGTGTCCGTTTTTGCATTTGGTTTCAAAAAAATATTTGGCTTCCAAAAACATTTTGGTTGCTGGGCAGCATTTTTCCTGACCGCGGAGTCACGCGTTTTCTTCCGCAGGCACCAAAAAGGCTTGATTTTTAAAAAGTGGAAGCAACACCATTTTGAGACATGGAATTTCATCCCGAAACTCATCGTGGTGTCCTTTTTTGCATTTGGTTTCAAAAAAATATTTGGCTTCCAAAAACATTTTGGATGCTGGGCAGCATTTTTCCTGACTGCGGAGTCACGCGTTTTCTTCCTCAGGCACCAAAAAGGCTTGATTTTTAAAAAGTGGAAGCAACACCATTTTGAGACATGGAATTTCATCCCGAAACTCATCCTGGTGTCCGTTTTTGTATTTGCTTTCAAAAAGAAAAAAATGGCTTCAAAAAACATTTTGGTTGCTGGACAGCATTTTTCCTGACCACGGAGTCTAGCGTTTTATTCCGTAGGCACGAAAAAGCCTTGATTTTTAAAAAGTGGAAGCAACACCATTTTCAGACATGGAATTTCATCCTGAAACTCATCCTGTTGTCCGTTTTTGCATTTGGTTCCAAAAAAAAAAAAGTGGCTTCAAAAAACATTTTGGTTCCTGGGCAGCATTTTTCCTGACCACGGAGTCACGCGTTTTCTTCCACAGGCACCAAAAAGGCTTGATTTTTAAAAAGTGGAAGCAGCACCATTTTCAGACATGGAATTTCATCCCGAAACTCATCCTGGTGTCCGTTTTTGCATTTGGTTTCAAAAAAATATTTGGCTTCCAAAAACATTTTGGATGCTGGGCAGCATTTTTCCTGACCGCGGAGTCACGCGTTTTCTTCCGCAGGAACCATAAAGTCTTGATTTTTAAAAAGTGGAAGCAACACCATTTTTAGACATGGAATTTCATCCCGACACTCATCCTGGTGTCGGTTTTTGCATTGGGTTTCAAAAAAAAAAATTAGGCTTCAAAAAACATTTTGGTTGCTGGGCAGCATTTTTCCTTACCGCGGAGTCACGCGTTTTCTTCCGCAGGCACCAAAAAGGCTTGATTTTTAAAAAGTGGAAGCAACACCATTTTTAGACATGGAATTTTATCCCGAAACTCATCCTGGTGTCCGTTTTTGCATTTGGTTTCAAAAAAATATTTGGCTTCCAAAAACATTTTGGTTGCTGGGCAGCATTTTTCCTGACCGCGGAGTCACGCGTTTTCTTCCGCAGGCACCAAAAAGGCTTGATTTTTAAAAAGTGGAAGCAACACCATTTTGAGACATGGAATTTCATCCCGTAACTCATCCTGGTGTCCGTTTTTGCATTTGGTTTCATAAAAAAAAATTTGGCTTCAAGAAACCTTTTGGTTCCTAGGCAGCATTTTTCCTGACCGTGGAGTCACGCGTTTTCTTCCCCAGGCACCAAAAAGGCTTGATTTTTAAAAAGTGGAAGCAACACCATTTTTAGACATGGAATTTCATCCCGAAACACATCCTGGTGTCCGTTTTTGCATTTGGTTTCAAAAAAATATTTGGCTTCCAAAAACATTTTGGATGCTGGGCAGCATTTTTCCTGACCGCGGAGTCACGCGTTTTCTTCCTCAGGCACCAAAAAGGCTTGATTTTTAAAAAGTGGAAGCAACACCATTTTTAGACATGGAATTTCATCCCGAAACTCATCCTGGTGTCCGTTTTTGCATTTGGTTTCAAAAAAATATTTGGCTTCCAAAAACATTTTGGATGCTGGGCAGCATTTTTCCTGACCGCGGAATCACGCGTTTTCTTCCACAGGCACCAAAAAGGCTTGATTTTTAAAAAGTGGAAGCAACACCATTTTTAGACATGGAATTTCATCCCGAAACTCATCCTGGTGTCCGTTTTTGTATTTGGTTTCAAAAAAATATTTGGCTTCCAAAAACATTTTGGTTGCTGGGCAGCATTTTTCCTGACCGCGGAGTCACGCGTTTTCTTCCTCAGGCACCAAAAAGGCTTGATTTTTAAAAAGTGGAAGCAACACCATTTTTAGACATGGAATTTCATCCCGAAACTCATCCTGGTGTCCGTTTTTGCATTTGGTTTCAAAAAAATATTTGGCTTCCAAAAATATTTTGGTTGCTGGGCAGCATTTTTCCTGACCGCGGAGTTACGCGTATTCTTCCTCAGGCACCAAAAAGGCTTGATTTTTAAAAATTGGAAGCAACACCATTTTTAGACATGGAATTTCATCCCGAAACTCATCCTGGTGTCCGTTTTTGCATTTGGTTTCAAAAAAATATTTGGCTTCCAAAAATATTTTGGTTGCTGGGCAGCATTTTTCCTGACCGCGGAGTCACGCGTTTTCTTCCCCAGGCACCAAAAAGGCTTGGTTTTTAAAAAGTGGAAGCAACACCATTTTCAGACAT
Source organism: Pantherophis guttatus (assembly GCF_059756535.1). NCBI lineage: Eukaryota > Metazoa > Chordata > Lepidosauria > Squamata > Colubridae > Pantherophis > Pantherophis guttatus. The sequence continues at coordinate 23,615 of NW_028269853.1, read as the reverse complement.
GGAATTTCATCCCGAAACTCATCCTGGTGTCCGTTTTTGCATTTGGTTTCAAAAAAAAAATTTGGATTCAAGAAACGTTTTGGTTGCTGGGCAGCATTTTTCCTCACCGCGGAGTAAAGCGTTTTCTTCCCTGGCACCAAAAAAGCTCGATTTTTAAAAAGTGGAAGCAACACCATTTTTAGACATGGAATTTCATCCCGAAACTCATCCAAGTGTCCGTTTTTGCATTTGGTTTCAAAAAGAAAAAATGGCTTCAAAAAACATTTTGGTTGCTGGGCAGCATTTTTCCTGACCGCGGAGTCACGCGTTTTCTTCCGTAGGCACCAAAAAGCCTTGATTTTTAAAAAGTGGAAGCAACACCATTTTTAGACATGGAATTTCATCCCGAAACTCATCCTGGTGTCCGTTTTTGCATTTGGTTTCAAAAAAAAAAAGTTGGCTTCAAGAAACGTTTTGGTTCCTGGGCAGCATTTTTCCTGACTGTGGACTCACGCGTTTTCTTCCCCAGGCACCAAAAAGGCTTGATTTTTAAAAAATGGAAGCAACACCATTTTTAGACATGGAATTTCATCCCGAAACTCATCCTGCTCTCCGTTTTTGCATTTGGTTTGAAAAAGAAAAAAATGCCTTCAAAAAACATTTTGGTTCCTGGGCAGCATTTTTCTTGACCGCGGAGTCACGCGTTTTCTTCCGCAGGCACCAAAAAGGCTTGATTTTTAAAAAGTGAAAGCAACACCATTTTGAGACATGGAATTTCATCCCGAAACTCATCCTGGTGTCCGTTTTTGCATTTGGTTCCAAAAAAAAAAATGTGGCTTCAAGAAACGTTTTGGTTCCTGGGCAGCATTTTTCCTGACCGCGGAGTAACGCGTTTTTTCCCAGGCACCAAAAAGGCTTGGTTTTTAAAAAGTGTAAGCAACACCATTTTTAGACATGGAATTACATCCCGAAACTCATCCTGGTGTCCGTTTTTGCATTTGGTTTCAAAAAAATATTTGGCTTCAAAAAACATTTTGGTTGCTGGGCAGGATTTTTCCTGATCGCGGAGCCACGCGTTTTCTTCCGCAGGCACCAAAAAGGCTTGATTTTTAAAAAGTGGAAGCAACACCATTTTTAGACATGGAATTTCATCCCGAACCTCATCCTGGTGTCCGTTTTTGCATTTGGTTTCAAAAAAATATTTGGCTTCCAAAAACATTTTGGTTGCTGGGCAGCATTTTTCCTGACCGCGGAGTCACGCGTTTTCTTCCATAGGCACCAAAAAGCCTTGATTTTTAAAAAGTGGAAGCAACACCATTTTTAGACATGGAATTTCATCCCGAAACTCATCCTGGTGTCCGTTTTTGCATTTGGTTTCAAAAAAAAAATTGGCTTCAAGAAACATTTTGGTTGCTGGGCAGCATTTTTCCTGACCGCGGAGTCACGCGTTTTCTTCCGTAGGCACCAAAAAGCCTTGATTTTTAAAAAGTGGAAGCAACACCATTTTTAGACATGGAATTTCATCCCGAAACTCATCCTGGTGTCCGTTTTTGCATTTGGTTTCAAAAAAATATTTGGCTTCCAAAAACATTTTGGATGCTGGGCAGCATTTTTCCTGACCGCGGAGTCACGCGTTTTCTTCCTCAGGCACCAAAAAGGCTTGATTTTTAAAAAGTGGAAGCAACACCATTTTTAGACATGGAATTTCATCCCGAAACTCATCCTGGTGTCCGTTTTTGCATTTGGTTTCAAAAAAATATTTGGCTTCCAAAAACATTTTGGATGCTGGGCAGCATTTTTCCTGACCGCGGAATCACGCGTTTTCTTCCACAGGCACCAAAAAGGCTTGATTTTTAAAAAGTGGAAGCAACACCATTTTTAGACATGGAATTTCATCCCGAAACTCATCCTGGTGTCCGTTTTTGTATTTGGTTTCAAAAAAATATTTGGCTTCAAAAAACATTTTGGTTGCTGGGCAGCATTTTTCCTGACCGCGGAGTCACGCGTTTTCTTCCTCAGGCACCAAAAAGGCTTGATTTTTAAAAAGTGGAAGCAACACCATTTTTAGACATGGAATTTCATCCCGAAACTCATCCTGGTGTCCGTTTTTGCATTTGGTTTCAAAAAAATATTTGGCTTCCAAAAATATTTTGGTTGCTGGGCAGCATTTTTCCTGACCGCGGAGTCACGCGTTTTCTTCCCCAGGCACCAAAAAGGCTTGGTTTTTAAAAAGTGGAAGCAACACCATTTTCAGACATGGAATTTCATCCCGAAACTCATCCTGGTGTCCGTTTTTGCATTTGGTTTCAAAAAAAAAATTTGGATTCAAGAAACGTTTTGGTTGCTGGGCAGCATTTTTCCTCACCGCGGAGTAAAGCGTTTTCTTCCCTGGCACCAAAAAAGCTCGATTTTTAAAAAGTGGAAGCAACACCATTTTTAGACATGGAATTTCATCCCGAAACTCATCCAAGTGTCCGTTTTTGCATTTGGTTTCAAAAAGAAAAAATGGCTTCAAAAAACATTTTGGTTGCTGGGCAGCATTTTTCCTGACCGCGGAGTCACGCGTTTTCTTCCGTAGGCACCAAAAAGCCTTGATTTTTAAAAAGTGGAAGCAACACCATTTTTAGACATGGAATTTCATCCCGAAACTCATCCTGGTGTCCGTTTTTGCATTTGGTTTCAAAAAAAAAAAGTTGGCTTCAAGAAACGTTTTGGTTCCTGGGCAGCATTTTTCCTGACTGTGGACTCACGCGTTTTCTTCCCCAGGCACCAAAAAGGCTTGATTTTTAAAAAATGGAAGCAACACCATTTTTAGACATGGAATTTCATCCCGAAACTCATCCTGCTCTCCGTTTTTGCATTTGGTTTGAAAAAGAAAAAAATGCCTTCAAAAAACATTTTGGTTCCTGGGCAGCATTTTTCTTGACCGCGGAGTCACGCGTTTTCTTCCGCAGGCACCAAAAAGGCTTGATTTTTAAAAAGTGAAAGCAACACCATTTTGAGACATGGAATTTCATCCCGAAACTCATCCTGCTCTCCGTTTTTGCATTTGGTTTGAAAAAGAAAAAAATGCCTTCAAAAAACATTTTGGTTCCTGGGCAGCATTTTTCTTGACCGCGGAGTCACGCGTTTTCTTCCGCAGGCACCAAAAAGGCTTGATTTTTAAAAAGTGAAAGCAACACCATTTTGAGACATGGAATTTCATCCCGAAACTCATCCTGGTGTCCGTTTTTGCATTTGGTTCCAAAAAAAAAAAATGTGGCTTCAAGAAACGTTTTGGTTCCTGGGCAGCATTTTTCCTGACCGCGGAGTAACGCGTTTTTTCCCAGGCACCAAAAAGGCTTGGTTTTTAAAAAGTGTAAGCAACACCATTTTTAGACATGGAATTACATCCCGAAACTCATCCTGGTGTCCGTTTTTGCATTTGGTTTCAAAAAAATATTTGGCTTCAAAAAACATTTTGGTTGCTGGGCAGGATTTTTCCTGATCGCGGAGCCACGCGTTTTCTTCCGCAGGCACCAAAAAGGCTTGATTTTTAAAAAGTGGAAGCAACACCATTTTTAGACATGGAATTTCATCCCGAACCTCATCCTGGTGTCCGTTTTTGCATTTGGTTTCAAAAAAATATTTGGCTTCCAAAAACATTTTGGTTGCTGGGCAGCATTTTTCCTGACCGCGGAGTCACGCGTTTTCTTCCATAGGCACCAAAAAGCCTTGATTTTTAAAAAGTGGAAGCAACACCATTTTTAGACATGGAATTTCATCCCGAAACTCATCCTGGTGTCCGTTTTTGCATTTGGTTTCAAAAAAAAAATTGGCTTCAAGAAACATTTTGGTTGCTGGGCAGCATTTTTCCTGACCGCGGAGTCACGCGTTTTCTTCCGTAGGCACCAAAAAGCCTTGATTTTTAAAAAGTGGAAGCAACACCATTTTTAGACATGGAATTTCATCCCGAAACTCATCCTGGTGTCCGTTTTTGCATTTGGTTTCAAAAAAATATTTGGCTTCCAAAAACATTTTGGATGCTGGGCAGCATTTTTCCTGACCGCGGAGTCACGCGTTTTCTTCCTCAGGCACCAAAAAGGCTTGATTTTTAAAAAGTGGAAGCAACACCATTTTTAGACATGGAATTTCATCCCGAAACTCATCCTGGTGTCCGTTTTTGCATTTGGTTTCAAAAAAATATTTGGCTTCCAAAAACATTTTGGATGCTGGGCAGCATTTTTCCTGACCGCGGAATCACGCGTTTTCTTCCACAGGCACCAAAAAGGCTTGATTTTTAAAAAGTGGAAGCAACACCATTTTTAGACATGGAATTTCATCCCGAAACTCATCCTGGTGTCCGTTTTTGTATTTGGTTTCAAAAAAATATTTGGCTTCAAAAAACATTTTGGTTGCTGGGCAGCATTTTTCCTGACCGCGGAGTCACGCGTATTCTTCCTCAGGCACCAAAAAGGCTTGATTTTTAAAAATTGGAAGCAACACCATTTTTAGACATGGAATTTCATCCCGAAACTCATCCTGGTGTCCGTTTTTGCATTTGGTTTCAAAAAAATATTTGGCTTCAAAAAACATTTTGGTTGCTGGGCAGCATTTTTCCTGACCGCGGAGTCACGCGTTTTCTTCCGTAGGCACCAAAAAGCCTTGATTTTTAAAAAGTGGAAGCAACACCATTTTTAGACATGGAATTTCATCCCGAAACTCATCCTGGTGTCCGTTTTTGCATTTGGTTTCAAAAAAAAAAAGTTGGCTTCAAGAAACGTTTTGGTTCCTGGGCAGCATTTTTCCTGACTGTGGACTCACGCGTTTTCTTCCCCAGGCACCAAAAAGGCTTGATTTTTTAAAAATGGAAGCAACACCATTTTTAGACATGGAATTTCATCCCGAAACTCATCCTGCTCTCCGTTTTTGCATTTGGTTTGAAAAAGAAAAAAATGCCTTCAAAAAACATTTTGGTTCCTGGGCAGCATTTTTCTTGACCGCGGAGTCACGCGTTTTCTTCCGCAGGCACCAAAAAGGCTTGATTTTTAAAAAGTGAAAGCAACACCATTTTGAGACATGGAATTTCATCCCGAAACTCATCCTGGTGTCCGTTTTTGCATTTGGTTCCAAAAAAAAAAAATGTGGCTTCAAGAAACGTTTTGGTTCCTGGGCAGCATTTTTCCTGACCGCGGAGTAACCCGTTTTTTCCCAGGCACCAAAAAGGCTTGGTTTTTAAAAAGTGTAAGCAACACCATTTTTAGACATGGAATTACATCCCGAAACTCATCCTGGTGTCCGTTTTTGCATTTGGTTTCAAAAAAATATTTGGCTTCAAAAAACATTTTGGTTGCTGGGCAGGATTTTTCCTGATCGCGGAGCCACGCGTTTTCTTCCGCAGGCACCAAAAAGGCTTGATTTTTAAAAAGTGGAAGCAACACCATTTTTAGACATGGAATTTCATCCCGAACCTCATCCTGGTGTCCGTTTTTGCATTTGGTTTCAAAAAAATATTTGGCTTCCAAAAACATTTTGGTTGCTGGGCAGCATTTTTCCTGACCGCGGAGTCACGCGTTTTCTTCCATAGGCACCAAAAAGCCTTGATTTTTAAAAAGTGGAAGCAACACCATTTTTAGACATGGAATTTCATCCCGAAACTCATCCTGGTGTCCGTTTTTGCATTTGGTTTCAAAAAAAAAATTGGCTTCAAGAAACATTTTGGTTGCTGGGCAGCATTTTTCCTGACCGCGGAGTCACGCGTTTTCTTCCGTAGGCACCAAAAAGCCTTGATTTTTAAAAAGTGGAAGCAACACCATTTTTAGACATGGAATTTCATCCCGAAACTCATCCTGGTGTCCGTTTTTGCATTTGGTTTCAAAAAAAAAAGTTGGCTTCAAGAAACGTTTGGGTTCCTGGGCAGCATTTTTCCTGACCGCGGAGTCACCTGTTTTCTTCCCCAGGCACCAAAAAGGCTTGATTTTTAAAAAGTGGAAGCAACACCATTTTTAGACATGGAATTTCATCCCGAAACTCATCCTGGTGTCTGTTTTTGCATTTGGTTTCAAAAAAATATTTGGCTTCCAAAAACATTTTGGTTGCTGGGCAGCATTTTTCCTGACCGCGGAGTCACGCGTTTTCTTCCGCAGGCACCAAAAAGGCTTGATTTTTAAAAAGTGGAAGCAACACCATTTTTAGACATGGAATTTCATCCCGAAACTCATCCTGGTGTCCGTTTTTGCATTTGGTTTAAAAAAAATATTTGCCTTCAAAAAACGTTTTGGTTGCTGGTCTGCATTTTTCCTGAACGCGGAGTCACGCGTTTTCTTCCGCAGGTACCAAAAAGGCTTGATTTTTAAGAAGTGGAAGCAACACCATTTTTAGACATGGAATTTCATCCCGAAACTCATCCTGGTGTCCGTTTTTGCATTTGGTTTCAAAAAAAATTTGGCTTCAAGAAACCTTTTGGTTCCTGGGCAGCATTTTTCCTGACTGTGGACTCACGCGTTTTCTTCCCCAGGCACCAAAAAGACTTGATTTTTAAAAAGTGGAAGCAACACCATTTTTAGACATGGAATTTCATCCCGAAACTCATCCTGGTGTCTGTTTTTGCATTTGGTTTCAAAAAAATATTTGGCTTCCAAAAATATTTTGGTTGCTGGGCAGCATTTTTCCTGACCGCGGAGTCACGCGTTTTCTTCCGCAGGCACCAAAAAGGCTTGATTTTTAAAAAGTGGAAGCAACACCATTTTTAGACATGGAATTTCATCCCGAAACTCATCCTGGTGTCCGTTTTTGCATTTTCTTTAAAAAAAATATTTGCCTTCAAAAAACGTTTTGGTTGCTGGTCTGCATTTTTCCTGAACGCGGAGTCACGCGTTTTCTTCCGCAGGCACCAAAAAGGCTTGATTTTTAAAAAGTGGAAGCAACACCATTTTTAGACATGGAATTTCATCCCGAAACTCATCCTGGTGTCCGTTTTTGCATTTGGTTTCAAAAAAAAAAATTGGCTTCAAGAAACCTTTGGGTGCCTGGGCAGCATTTTTCTTGACCGCGGAGTCACGCGTTTTCTTCCGCAGGAACCAAAAAGTCTTGATTTTTAAAAAGTGAAAGCAACACCATTTTTAGACATGGAATTTCATCCCGAAACTCATCCTAGTGTCCGTTTTTGTATTTGGTTTCAAAAAGAAAAAAATGGCTTCAAAAAACATTTTGGTTGCTGGGCAGCATTTTTCCTGACCGCGGAGTCACGCGTTTTCTTCCGCAGGCACCAATAAGGCTTGATTTTTAAAAAGTGGAAGCAACACCATTTTTAGACATGGAATTTCATCCTGAAACTCATCCTGGTGTCCGTTTTTGCATTTGGTTCCAAAAAAAAAAATTTGGCTTCAAGAAACGTTTTGGTTCCTGGGCAGCATTTTACCTGACCGCGGAGTCACGCGTTTTCTTCCGCAGGCACCAAAAATGCTTGATTTTTAAAAAGTGGAAGCAACACCATTTTTAGACATGGAATTTCATCCCGAAACTCATCCTAGTGTCCGTTTTTGTATTTGGTTTCAAAAAAAAAAATTTGGCTTCAAGAAACGTTTTGGTTCCTGGGCAGCATTTTTCCTGACTGTGGACTCACGCGTTTTCTTCCCCAGGCACCAAAAAGGCTTGATTTTTTAAAAGTGGAAGCAACACCATTTTTAGACATGGAATTTCATCCCGAAACTCATCCTAGTGTCCGTTTTTGTATTTGGTTTCAAAAAGAAAAAAATGGCTTCAAAAAACATTTTGGTTGCTGGTCTGCATTTTTCCTGACCGCGGAGTCACGCGTTTTCTTCCTCAGGCGTCAAAAAGTCTTGATTTTTAAAAAGTGAAAGCAACACCATTTTTAGACATGGAATTTCATCCCGAAACTCATCCTAGTGTCCGTTTTTGTATTTGGTTTCAAAAAGAAAAAAATGGCTTCAAAAAACATTTTGGTTGCTGGGCAGCATTTTTCCTGACCGCGGAGTCACGCGTTTTCTTCCTCAGGCGCCAAAAAGGCTTGATTTTTAAAAAGTGAAAGCAACACCATTTTTAGACATGGAATTTCATCCCGAAACTCATCCTAGTGTCTGTTTTTGTATTTGGTTTCAAAAACCAAAAAATGGCTTCAAAAAACATTTTGGTTGCTGGGCAGCATTTTTCCTGACCGCAGAGTCACGCGTTTTCTTCCGCAGGCACCAATAAGGCTTGATTTTTAAAAAGTGGAAGCAACACCATTTTTAGACATGGAATTTCATCCTGAAACTCATCCTGGTGTCCGTTTTTGCATTTGGTTCCAAAAAAAAAAATTTGGCTTCAAGAAACGTTTTGGTTTCTGGGCAGCATTTTACCTGACCGCGGAGTCACGCGTTTTCTTCCGCAGGCACCAATAAGGCTTGATTTTTAAAAAGTGGAAGCAACACCATTTTTAGACATGGAATTTCATCCCGAAACTCATCCTGGTGTCCGTTTTTGCATTTGGTTTCAAAAAAAAAAAATTGGCTTCAAGAAACGTTTGGGTTCCTGGGCAGCATTTTTCTTGACCGCGGAGTCACGCGTTTTCTTCCGCAGGAACCAAAAAGTCTTGATTTTTAAAAAGTGGAAGCAACACCATTTTTAGACATGGAATTTCATCCCGAAACTCATCCTGGTGTCTGTTTTTGCATTTGGTTTCAAAAAAAAAAATTGGCTTCAAGAAACGTTTGGGTTCCTGGGCAGCATTTTTACTGACTGTGGACTCACGCGTTTTCTTCCCCAGGCACCAAAAAGGCTTGATTTTTAAAAAGTGGTAGCAACACCATTTTTAGACATGGAATTTCATCCCGAAACTCATCCTGGTGTCTGTTTTTGTATTTGTTTTCAAAAAAATATTTGGCTTCCAAAAACATTTTGGTTGCTGGGCAGCATTTTTCCTGACCGCGGAGTCACGCGTTTTCTTCCGCAGGCACCAAAAAGGGTTGATTTTTAAAAAGTGGAAGCAACACCATTTTTAGACATGGAATTTCATCCCGAAACTCATCCTGGTGTCTGTTTTTGCATTTGGTTTCAAAAAAATATTTGGCTTCCAAATATATTTTGGTTGCTGGTCTGCATTTTTCCTGACCGCGGAGTCACGCGTTTTCTTCCTCAGGCGTCAAAAAGTCTTGATTTTTAAAAAGTGAAAGCAACAACATTTTTAGACATGGAATTTCATCCCGAAACTCATCCTAGTGTCCGTTTTTGTATTTGGTTTCAAAAAGAAAAAAATGGCTTCAAAAAACATTTTGGTTGCTGGGCAGCATTTTTCCTGACCGCGGAGTCACGCGTTTTCTTCCGCAGGCACCAATAAGGCTTGATTTTTAAAAAGTGGAAGCAACACCATTTTTAGACATGGAATTTCATCCTGAAACTCATCCTGGTGTCCGTTTTTGCATTTGGTTCCAAAAAAAAAAAATTTGGCTTCAAGAAACGTTTTGGTTCCTGGGCAGCATTTTACCTGACCGCGGAGTCACGCGTTTTCTTCCGCAGGCACCAAAAAGGCTTGATTTTTAAAAAGTGGAAGCAACACCATTTTTAGACATGGAATTTCATCCCGAAACTCATCCTAGTGTCCGTTTTTGTATTTGGTTTCAAAAAGAAAAAAATGGCTTCAAAAAACATTTTGGTTGCTGGTCTGCATTTTTCCTGACCACGTAGTCACGCGTTTTCTTCCGCAGGCACCAAAAAGTCTTGATTTTTAAAAAGTGGAAGCAACACCATTTTTAGACATGGAATTTCATCCCGAAACTCATCCTGGTGTCTGTTTTTGCATTTGGTTTCAAAAAAATATTTGGCTTCCAAAAATATTTTGGTTGCTGGGCAGCATTTTTCCTGACCGCGGAGTCACGCGTTTTCTTCCGCAGGCACCAAAAAGGCTTGATTTTTAAAAAGTGGAAGCAACACCATTTTTAGACATGGAATTTCATCCCGAAACTCATCCTGGTGTCCGTTTTTGCATTTTCTTTAAAAAAAATATTTGCCTTCAAAAAACGTTTTGGTTGCTGGTCTGCATTTTTCCTGAACGCGGAGTCACGCGTTTTCTTCCGCAGGCACCAAAAAGGCTTGATTTTTAAAAAGTGGAAGCAACACCATTTTTAGACATGGAATTTCATCCCGAAACTCATCCTGGTGTCCGTTTTTGCATTTGGTTTCAAAAAAAAAAATTGGCTTCAAGAAACCTTTGGGTTCCTGGGCAGCATTTTTCTTGACCGCGGAGTCACGCGTTTTCTTCCGCAGGAACCAAAAAGTCTTGATTTTTAAAAAGTGAAAGCAACACCATTTTTAGACATGGAATTTCATCCCGAAACTCATCCTAGTGTCCGTTTTTGTATTTGGTTTCAAAAAGAAAAAAATGGCTTCAAAAAACATTTTGGTTGCTGGGCAGCATTTTTCCTGACCGCGGAGTCACGCGTTTTCTTCCGCAGGCACCAATAAGGCTTGATTTTTAAAAAGTGGAAGCAACACCATTTTTAGACATGGAATTTCATCCTGAAACTCATCCTGGTGTCCGTTTTTGCATTTGGTTCCAAAAAAAAAAATTTGGCTTCAAGAAACGTTTTGGTTCCTGGGCAGCATTTTACCTGACCGCGGAGTCACGCGTTTTCTTCCGCAGGCACCAAAAATGCTTGATTTTTAAAAAGTGGAAGCAACACCATTTTTAGACATGGAATTTCATCCCGAAACTCATCCTAGTGTCCGTTTTTGTATTTGGTTTCAAAAAAAAAAATTTGGCTTCAAGAAACGTTTTGGTTCCTGGGCAGCATTTTTCCTGACTGTGGACTCACGCGTTTTCTTCCCCAGGCACCAAAAAGGCTTGATTTTTTAAAAGTGGAAGCAACACCATTTTTAGACATGGAATTTCATCCCGAAACTCATCCTAGTGTCCGTTTTTGTATTTGGTTTCAAAAAGAAAAAAATGGCTTCAAAAAACATTTTGGTTGCTGGTCTGCATTTTTCCTGACCGCGGAGTCACGCGTTTTCTTCCTCAGGCGTCAAAAAGTCTTGATTTTTAAAAAGTGAAAGCAACACCATTTTTAGACATGGAATTTCATCCCGAAACTCATCCTAGTGTCCGTTTTTGTATTTGGTTTCAAAAAGAAAAAAATGGCTTCAAAAAACATTTTGGTTGCTGGGCAGCATTTTTCCTGACCGCGGAGTCACGCGTTTTCTTCCTCAGGCGCCAAAAAGGCTTGATTTTTAAAAAGTGAAAGCAACACCATTTTTAGACATGGAATTTCATCCCGAAACTCATCCTAGTGTCTGTTTTTGTATTTGGTTTCAAAAACCAAAAAATGGCTTCAAAAAACATTTTGGTTGCTGGGCAGCATTTTTCCTGACCGCAGAGTCACGCGTTTTCTTCCGCAGGCACCAATAAGGCTTGATTTTTAAAAAGTGGAAGCAACACCATTTTTAGACATGGAATTTCATCCTGAAACTCATCCTGGTGTCCGTTTTTGCATTTGGTTCCAAAAAAAAAAATTTGGCTTCAAGAAACGTTTTGGTTTCTGGGCAGCATTTTACCTGACCGCGGAGTCACGCGTTTTCTTCCGCAGGCACCAATAAGGCTTGATTTTTAAAAAGTGGAAGCAACACCATTTTTAGACATGGAATTTCATCCCGAAACTCATCCTGGTGTCCGTTTTTGCATTTGGTTTCAAAAAAAAAAAATTGGCTTCAAGAAACGTTTGGGTTCCTGGGCAGCATTTTTCTTGACCGCGGAGTCACGCGTTTTCTTCCGCAGGAACCAAAAAGTCTTGATTTTTAAAAAGTGGAAGCAACACCATTTTTAGACATGGAATTTCATCCCGAAACTCATCCTGGTGTCTGTTTTTGCATTTGGTTTCAAAAAAAAAAATTGGCTTCAAGAAACGTTTGGGTTCCTGGGCAGCATTTTTACTGACTGTGGACTCACGCGTTTTCTTCCCCAGGCACCAAAAAGGCTTGATTTTTAAAAAGTGGTAGCAACACCATTTTTAGACATGGAATTTCATCCCGAAACTCATCCTGGTGTCTGTTTTTGCATTTGTTTTCAAAAAAATATTTGGCTTCCAAAAACATTTTGGTTGCTGGGCAGCATTTTTCCTGACCGCGGAGTCACGCGTTTTCTTCCGCAGGCACCAAAAAGGGTTGATTTTTAAAAAGTGGAAGCAACACCATTTTTAGACATGGAATTTCATCCCGAAACTCATCCTGGTGTCTGTTTTTGCATTTGGTTTCAAAAAAATATTTGGCTTCCAAATATATTTTGGTTGCTGGTCTGCATTTTTCCTGACCGCGGAGTCACGCGTTTTCTTCCTCAGGCGTCAAAAAGTCTTGATTTTTAAAAAGTGAAAGCAACACCATTTTTAGACATGGAATTTCATCCCGAAACTCATCCTAGTGTCCGTTTTTGTATTTGGTTTCAAAAAGAAAAAAATGGCTTCAAAAAACATTTTGGTTGCTGGGCAGCATTTTTCCTGACCGCGGAGTCACGCGTTTTCTTCCGCAGGCACCAATAAGGCTTGATTTTTAAAAAGTGGAAGCAACACCATTTTTAGACATGGAATTTCATCCTGAAACTCATCCTGGTGTCCGTTTTTGCATTTGGTTCCAAAAAAAAAAAATTTGCCTTCAAGAAACGTTTTGGTTCCTGGGCAGCATTTTACCTGACCGCGGAGTCACGCGTTTTCTTCCGCAGGCACCAAAAAGGCTTGATTTTTAAAAAGTGGAAGCAACACCATTTTTAGACATGGAATTTCATCCCGAAACTCATCCTAGTGTCCGTTTTTGTATTTGGTTTCAAAAAGAAAAAAATGGCTTCAAAAAACATTTTGGTTGCTGGTCTGCATTTTTCCTGACCACGTAGTCACGCGTTTTCTTCCGCAGGCACCAAAAAGTCTTGATTTTTAAAAAGTGGAAGCAACACCATTTTTAGACATGGAATTTCATCCTGAAACTCATCCTGGTGTCCGTTTTTGCATTTGGTTTCAAAAAAAAAATTGGCTTCAAGAAACTTTTGGGTTCCTGGGCAGCATTTTTCTTGACCGCGGAGTCACACGTTTTCTTCCGCAGGAACCAAAAAGTCTTGATTTTTAAAAAGTGGAAGCAACACCATTTTTAGACATGGAATTTCATCCCGAAACTCATCCTGGTGTCCGTTTTTGCATTTGGTTTCAAAAAAAATAATTTGGCTTCAAGAAACGTTTTGGTTCCTGGGCAGCATTTTTCCTGACTGTGGACTCACGTGTTTTCTTCCCCAGGCACCAAAAAGGCTTGATTTTTAAAAAGTGGAAGCAACACCATTTTTAGACATGGAATTTCATCCCGAAACTCATCCTGGTGTCTGTTTTTGCATTTGGTTTCAAAAAAATATTTGGCTTCCAAAAATATTTTGGTTGCTGTTCTGCATTTTTCCTGACCGCGGAGTCACGCGTTTTCTTCCTCAGGCGTCAAAAAGGCTTGATTTTTAAAAAGTGGAAGCAACACCATTTTTAGACATGGAATTTCATCCCGAAACTCATCCTAGTGTCCGTTTTTGTATTTGGTTTCAAAAAGAAAAAAATGGCTTCAAAAAACATTTTGGTTGCTGGGCAGCATTTTTCCTGACCACGTAGTCACGCGTTTTCTTCCGCAGGCACCAAAAAGTCTTGATTTTTAAAAAGTGGAAGCAACACCAGTTTTAGACATGGAATTTCATCCCGAAACTCATCCTGGTGTCCGTTTTTGCATTTGGTTTCAAAAAAAAAAAAATTGGCTTCAAGAAACGTTTGGGTTCCTGGGCAGCATTTTTCTTGACCGCGGAGTCACGCGTTTTCTTCCGCAGGAACCAAAAAGTCTTGATTTTTAAAAAGTGGAAGCAACACCATTTTTAGACATGGAATTTCATCCCGAAACTCATCCTGGTGTCCGTTTTTGCATTTGGTTTCAAAAAAAAAAAATTGGCTTCAAGAAACGTTTGGGTTCCTGGGCAGCATTTTTACTGACTGTGGACTCACGCGTTTTCTTCCCCAGGCACCAAAAAGGCTTGATTTTTAAAAAGTGGAAGCAACACCATTTTTAGACATGGAATTTCATCCCGAAACTCATCCTGGTGTCTGTTTTTGCATTTGGTTTCAAAAAAATATTTGGCTTCCAAAAAAATTTTGGTTGCTGGTCTGCATTTTTCCTGACCGCGGAGTCACGCGTTTTCTTCCTCAGGCGTCAAAAAGTCTTGATTTTTAAAAAGTGAAAGCATCACCATTTTTAGACATGGAATTTCATCCCGAAACTCATCCTAGTGTCCGTTTTTGTATTTGGTTTCAAAAAGAAAAAAATGGCTTCAAAAAACATTTTGGTTGCTGGGCAGCATTTTTCCTGACCGCGGAGTGACGCGTTTTCTTCCGCAGGCACCAATAAGGCTTGATTTTTAAAAAGTGGAAGCAACACCATTTTTAGACATGGAATTTCATCCCGAAACTCATCCTAGTGTCCGTTTTTGTATTTGGTTTCAAAAAAAAAAATTTGGCTTCAAGAAACGTTTTGGTTCCTGGGCAGCATTTTTCCTGACTGTGGACTCACGCGTTTTCTTCCCCAGGCACCAAAAAGGCTTGATTTTTTAAAAGTGGAAGCAACACCATTTTTAGACATGGAATTTCATCCCGAAACTCATCCTAGTGTCCGTTTTTGTATTTGGTTTCAAAAAGAAAAAAATGGCTTCAAAAAACATTTTGGTTGCTGGTCTGCATTTTTCCTGACCGCGGAGTCACGCGTTTTCTTCCTCAGGCGTCAAAAAGTCTTGATTTTTAAAAAGTGAAAGCAACACCATTTTTAGACATGGAATTTCATCCCGAAACTCATCCTAGTGTCCGTTTTTGTATTTGGTTTCAAAAAGAAAAAAATGGCTTCAAAAAACATTTTGGTTGCTGGGCAGCATTTTTCCTGACCGCGGAGTCACGCGTTTTCTTCCTCAGGCGCCAAAAAGGCTTGATTTTTAAAAAGTGAAAGCAACACCATTTTTAGACATGGAATTTCATCCCGAAACTCATCCTAGTGTCTGTTTTTGTATTTGGTTTCAAAAACCAAAAAATGGCTTCAAAAAACATTTTGGTTGCTGGGCAGCATTTTTCCTGACCGCGGAGTCACGCGTTTTCTTCCGCAGGCACCAATAAGGCTTGATTTTTAAAAAGCGGAAGCAACACCATTTTTAGACATGGAATTTCATCCTGAAACTCATCCTGGTGTCCGTTTTTGCATTTGGTTCCAAAAAAAAAAATTTGGCTTCAAGAAACGTTTTGGTTTCTGGGCAGCATTTTACCTGACCGCGGAGTCACGCGTTTTCTTCCGCAGGCACCAATAAGGCTTGATTTTTAAAAAGTGGAAGCAACACCATTTTTAGACATGGAATTTCATCCCGAAACTCATCCTGGTGTCCGTTTTTGCATTTGGTTTCAAAAAAAAAAAAATTGGCTTCAAGAAACGTTTGGGTTCCTGGGCAGCATTTTTCTTGACCGCGGAGTCACGCGTTTTCTTCCGCAGGAACCAAAAAGTCTTGATTTTTAAAAAGTGGAAGCAACACCATTTTTAGACATGGAATTTCATCCCGAAACTCATCCTGGTGTCCGTTTTTGCATTTGGTTTCAAAAAAAAAAATTGGCTTCAAGAAACGTTTGGGTTCCTGGGCAGCATTTTTACTGACTGTGGACTCACGCGTTTTCTTCCCCAGGCACCAAAAAGGCTTGATTTTTAAAAAGTGGTAGCAACACCATTTTTAGACATGGAATTTCATCCCGAAACTCATCCTGGTGTCTGTTTTTGCATTTGTTTTCAAAAAAATATTTGGCTTCCAAAAACATTTTGGTTGCTGGGCAGCATTTTTCCTGACCGCGGAGTCACGCGTTTTCTTCCGCAGGCACCAAAAAGGGTTGATTTTTAAAAAGTGGAAGCAACACCATTTTTAGACATGGAATTTCATCCCGAAACTCATCCTGGTGTCTGTTTTTGCATTTGGTTTCAAAAAAATATTTGGCTTCCAAATATATTTTGGTTGCTGGTCTGCATTTTTCCTGACCGCGGAGTCACGCGTTTTCTTCCTCAGGCGTCAAAAAGTCTTGATTTTTAAAAAGTGAAAGCAACACCATTTTTAGACATGGAATTTCATCCCGAAACTCATCCTAGTGTCCGTTTTTGTATTTGGTTTCAAAAAGAAAAAAATGGCTTCAAAAAACATTTTGGTTGCTGGGCAGCATTTTTCCTGACCGCGGAGTCACGCGTTTTCTTCCGCAGGCACCAATAAGGCTTGATTTTTTAAAAGTGGAAGCAACACCATTTTTAGACATGGAATTTCATCCTGAAACTCATCCTGGTGTCCGTTTTTGCATTTGGTTCCAAAAAAAAAAAATTTGGCTTCAAGAAACGTTTTGGTTCCTGGGCAGCATTTTACCTGACCGCGGAGTCACGCGTTTTCTTCCGCAGGCACCAAAAAGGCTTGATTTTTAAAAAGTGGAAGCAACACCATTTTTAGACATGGAATTTCATCCCGAAACTCATCCTAGTGTCCGTTTTTGTATTTGGTTTCAAAAAGAAAAAAATGGCTTCAAAAAACATTTTGGTTGCTGGTCTGCATTTTTCCTGACCACGTAGTCACGCGTTTTCTTCCGCAGGCACCAAAAAGTCTTGATTTTTAAAAAGTGGAAGCAACACCATTTTTAGACATGGAATTTCATCCTGAAACTCATCCTGGTGTCCGTTTTTGCATTTGGTTTCAAAAAAAAAATTGGCTTCAAGAAACTTTTGGGTTCCTGGGCAGCATTTTTCTTGACCGCGGAGTCACACGTTTTCTTCCGCAGGAACCAAAAAGTCTTGATTTTTAAAAAGTGGAAGCAACACCATTTTTAGACATGGAATTTCATCCCGAAACTCATCCTGGTGTCCGTTTTTGCATTTGGTTTCAAAAAAAATAATTTGGCTTCAAGAAACGTTTTGGTTCCTGGGCAGCATTTTTCCTGACTGTGGACTCACGTGTTTTCTTCCCCAGGCACCAAAAAGGCTTGATTTTTAAAAAGTGGAAGCAACACCATTTTTAGACATGGAATTTCATCCCGAAACTCATCCTGGTGTCTGTTTTTGCATTTGGTTTCAAAAAAATATTTGGCTTCCAAAAATATTTTGGTTGCTGGGCAGCATTTTTCCTGACCACGTAGTCACGCGTTTTCTTCCGCAGGCACCAAAAAGTCTTGATTTTTAAAAAGTGGAAGCAACACCAGTTTTAGACATGGAATTTCATCCCGAAACTCATCCTGGTGTCCGTTTTTGCATTTGGTTTCAAAAAAAAAAAATTGGCTTCAAGAAACGTTTGGGTTCCTGGGCAGCATTTTTCTTGACCGCGGAGTCACGCGTTTTCTTCCGCAGGAACCAAAAAGTCTTGATTTTTAAAAAGTGGAAGCAACACCATTTTTAGACATGGAATTTCATCCCGAAACTCATCCTGGTGTCCGTTTTTGCATTTGGTTTCAAAAAAAAAAAATTGGCTTCAAGAAACGTTTGGGTTCCTGGGCAGCATTTTTACTGACTGTGGACTCACGCGTTTTCTTCCCCAGGCACCAAAAAGGCTTGATTTTTAAAAAGTGGAAGCAACACCATTTTTAGACATGGAATTTCATCCCGAAACTCATCCTGGTGTCCGTTTTTGCATTTGGTTTCAAAAAAATATTTGGCTTCCAAAAAAATTTTGGTTGCTGGTCTGCATTTTTCCTGACCGCGGAGTCACGCGTTTTCTTCCTCAGGCGTCAAAAAGTCTTGATTTTTAAAAAGTGAAAGCATCACCATTTTTAGACATGGAATTTCATCCCGAAACTCATCCTAGTGTCCGTTTTTGTATTTGGTTTCAAAAAGAAAAAAATGGCTTCAAAAAACATTTTGGTTGCTGGGCAGCATTTTTCCTGACCGCGGAGTCACGCGTTTTCTTCTGCAGGCACCAAAAAGGCTTGATTTTTAAAAAGTGGAAGCAACACCATTTTTAGACATGGAATTTCATCCTGAAACTCATCCTGGTGTCCGTTTTTGCATTTGGTTTCAAAAAAAAAAATTGGCTTCAAGAAACTTTTGGGTTCCTGGGCAGCATTTTTCTTGACCGCGGAGTCACACGTTTTCTTCCGCAGGAACCAAAAAGGCTTGATTTTTAAAAACTGGAAGCAACACCATTTTTAGACATGGAATTTCATCCCGAAACTCATCCTGGTGTCCGTTTTTGCATTTGGTTTCAAAAAAAAAAATTTGGCTTCAAGAAACGTTTTGGTTCCTGGGCAGCATTTTTCCTGACTGTGGACTCACGCGTTTTCTTCCCCAGGCACCAAAAAGGCTTGGTTTTTAAAAAGTGTAAGCAACACCATTTTTAGACATGGAATTTCATCCCGAAACTCATCCTAGTGTCCGTTTTTGCATTTGGTTTCAAAAAGAAAATAATGGCTTCAAAAAACATTTTGGTTGCTGGGCAGCATTTTTCCTGACCGCGGAGTCACGCGTTTTCTTCCGCAGGCACCAAAAAGGCTTGATTTTTAAAAAGTGGAAGCAACACCATTTTTAGACATGGAATTTCATCCCGAAACTCATCCTGGTGTCCGTTTTTGCATTTGGTTCCAAAAAAAAAATTTGGCTTCAAGAAACGTTTGGGTTCCTGGGCAGGATTTTTCCTGACCGCGGAGTCCCGCGTTTTCTTCCTCAGGCACCAAAAAGGCTTGAATTTTAAAAAGTGGAAGCAACACCATTTTTAGACATGGAATTTCATCCCGAAACTCATCCTGGTGTCCGTTTTTGCATTTGGTTTAAAAAAAATATTTGCCTTCAAAAAACGTTTTGGTTGCTGGTCTGCATTTTTCCTGACCGCGGAGTCACTCGTTTTCTTCCCCAGGCACCAAAAAGGCTTGATTTTTAAAAAGTGGAAGCAACACCATTTTTAGACATGGAATTTCATCCCGAAACTCATCCTAGTGTCCGTTTTTGCATTTGGTTTCAAAAAGAAAATAATGGCTTCAAAAAACATTTTGGTTGCTGGGCAGCATTTTTCCTGACCGCGGAGTCACGCGTTTTCTTCCGCAGGCACCAAAAAGGCTTGATTTTTAAAAAGTGGAAGCAACACCATTTTTAGACATGGAATTTCATCCCGAAACTCATCCTGGTGTCCGTTTTTGCATTTGGTTCCAAAAAAAAAATTTGGCTTCAAGAAACGTTTGGGTTCCTGGGCAGGATTTTTCCTGACCGCGGAGTCCCGCGTTTTCTTCCTCAGGCACCAAAAAGGCTTGAATTTTAAAAAGTGGAAGCAACACCATTTTTAGACATGGAATTTCATCCCGAAACTCATCCTGGTGTCCGTTTTTGCATTTGGTTTAAAAAAAATATTTGCCTTCAAAAAACGTTTTGGTTGCTGGTCTGCATTTTTCCTGACCGCGGAGTCACTCGTTTTCTTCCCCAGGCACCAAAAAGGCTTGGTTTTTAAAAAGTGTAAGCAACACCATTTTTAGACATGGAATTTCATCCCGAAACTCATCCTGGTGTCTGTTTTTGCATTTGGTTTCAAAAAAATATTTGGTTTAAAAAACATTTTGGTTGCTGGGCAGCATTTTTCCTGACCGCGGAGTCACGCGTTTTCTTCCGCAGGCACCAAAAAGGCTTGATTTTTAAAAAGTGGAAGCAACACCATTTTTAGACATGGAATTTCATCCTGAAACTCATCCTGGTGTCCGTTTTTGCATTTGGTTCCAAAAAAAAAAATTTGGCTTCAAGAAACGTTTGGGTTCCTGGGCAGCATTTTTCCTGACCGCGGAGTCACGCGTTTTCTTCCCCAGCCACCAAAAAGTCTTGATTTTTAAAAAGTGGAAGCAACACCATTTTTAGACATGGAATTTCATCCCGAAACTCATCCTGGTGTCCGTTTTTGCATTTGGTTTCAAAAAAAAAAATTGGCTTCAAGAAACGTTTGGGTTCCTGGGCAGCATTTTTCTTGACCGCGGAGTCACGCGTTTTCTTCCGCAGGAACCAAAAAGTCTTGATTTTTAAAAAGTGGAAGCAACACCATTTTTAGACATGGAATTTCATCCCGAAACTCATCCTGGTGTCTGTTTTTGCATTTGGTTTCAAAAAAATATTTGGTTTAAAAAACATTTTGGTTGCTGGGCAGCATTTTTCCTGACCGCGGAGTCACGCGTTTTCTTCCGCAGGCACCAAAAAGGCTTGATTTTTAAAAAGTGGAAGCAACACCATTTTTAGACATGGAATTTCATCCTGAAACTCATCCTGGTGTCCGTTTTTGCATTTGGTTCCAAAAAAAAAAATTTGGCTTCAAGAAACGTTTGGGTTCCTGGGCAGCATTTTTCCTGACCGCGGAGTCACGCGTTTTCTTTCCCAGGCACCAAAAAGGCTTGATTTTTAAAAAGTGGAAGCAACACCATTTTTAGACATGGAATTTCATCCCGAAACTCATCCTGGTGTCTGTTTTTGCATTTGGTTTCAAAAAAATATTTGGCTTCCAAAAACATTTTGGTTGCTGGGCAGCATTTTTCCTGACCGCGTTTTCTTCCGCAGGCACCAAAAAGGCTTGATTTTTAAAAAGTGGAAGCAACACCATTTTTAGACATGGAATTTCATCCTGAAACTCATCCTGGTGTCCGTTTTTGCATTTGGTTTAAAAAAAATATTTGCCTTCAAAAAACGTTTTGGTTGCTGGTCTGCATTTTTCCTGACTGCGGAGTCACTCGTTTTCTTCCTCAGGCGTCAAAAAGGCTTGATTTTTAAAAAGTGAAAGCAACACCATTTTTAGACATGGAATTTCATCCCAAAACTCATCCTAGTGTCCGTTTTTGTATTTCGTTTCAAAAAGAAAAAAATGGCTTCAAAAAACATTATGGTTGCTGGGCAGCATTTTTCCTGACCGCGGAGTTACGCGTTTTCTTCCGCAGGCACCAAAAAGGCTTGATTTTTAAAAAGTGGAAGCAACACCATTTTTAGACATGGAATTTCATCCCGAAACTCATCCTGGTGTCCGTTTTTGCATTTGGTTTAAAAAAAATATTTGCCTTCAAAAAACGTTTTGGTTGCTGGTCTGCATTTTTCCTGACTGCGGAGTCACTCGTTTTCTTCCTCAGGCGTCAAAAAGGCCTGATTTTTAAAAAGTGAAAGCAACACCATTTTTAGACATGGAATTTCATCCCAAAACTCATCCTAGTGTCCGTTTTTGTATTTCGTTTCAAAAAGAAAAAAATGGCTTCAAAAAACATTTTGGTTGCTGGGCAGCATTTTTCCTGACCGCGGAGTCACGCGTTTTCTTCCGCAGGCACCAAAAATGCTTGATTTTTAAAAAGTGGAAGCAACACCATTTTTAGACATGGAATTTCATTCTGAAACTCATCCTGGTGTCCGTTTTTGCATTTGGTTCCAAAAAAAAAAAAATTTGGCTTCAAGAAACGTTTGGGTTCCTGGGCAGCATTTTTCCTGACCGCGGAGTCACGCGTTTTCTTCACCAGGCACCAAAAAGGCTTGATTTTTAAAAACTGGAAGCAACACCATTTTTAGACATGGAATTTCATCCCGAAACTCATCCTGGTGTCCGTTTTTTCATTTGGTTTCAAAAAAAAAAATTTGGCTTCAACAAACGTTTTGTTTCCTGGGCAGCATTTTTCCTGACTGTGGACTCACGCGTTTTCTTCCCCAGGCACCAAAAAGGCTTGATTTTTAAAAAGTGGAAGCAACACCATTTTTAGACATGGAATTTCATCCCGAAACTCATCCTGCTGTCTGTTTTTGCATTTGCTTTCAAAAAAATATTTGGCTTCCAAAAACATTTTGGTTCCTGGGCAGCATTTTTCCTGACTGTGGACTCACGCGTTTTCTTCCCCAGGCACCAAAAAGGCTTGGTTTTTAAAAAGTGTAAGCAACACCATTTTTAGACATCGAATTTCATCCCGAAACTCATCCTGGTCTCCGTTTTTGCATTTGGTTTAAAAAAAATATTTGCCTTCAAAAAACGTTTTGGTTGCTGGTCTGCATTTTTCCTGACTGCGGAGTCACTCGTTTTCTTCCTCAGGCGTCAAAAAGGCTTGATTTTTAAAAAGTGAAAGCAACACCATTTTTAGACATGGAATTTCATCCCGAAACTCATCCTAGTGTCCGTTTTTGCATTTGGTTTCAAAAAGAAAAAAAGGGCTTCAAAAAACATTTTGGTTGCTGGGCAGCATTTTTCCTGACTGTGGACTCACGCGTTTTCTTCCCCAGGCACCAAAAAGGCTTGGTTTTTAAAAAGTGTAAGCAACACCATTTTTAGACATGGAATTTCATCCCGAAACTCATCCTAGTGTCCGTTTTTGCATTTGGTTTCAAAAAGAAAAAAAGGGCTTCAAAAAACATTTTGGTTGCTGGGCAGCATTTTTCCTGACTGTGGACTCACGCGTTTTCTTCCCCAGGCACCAAAAAGGCTTGATTTTTAAAAAGTGGAAGCAACACCATTTTTAGACATGGAATTTCATCCCGAAACTCATCCTGGTGTCTGTTTTTGCATTTGGTTTCAAAAAAATATTTGGCTTCCAAAAACATTTTGGTTGCTGGGCAGCATTTTTCCTGACCGCGGAGTCCCGCGTTTTCTTCCTCAGGCACCAAAAAGGCTTGAATTTTAAAAAGTGGAAGCAACACCATTTTTAGACATGGAATTTCATCCCGAAACTCATCCTGGTGTCCGTTTTTGCATTTGGTTTAAAAAAAATATTTTCCTTCAAAAAACGTTTTGGTTGCTGGTCTGCATTTTTCCTGACCGCGGAGTCACTCGTTTTCTTCCGCAGGCACCAAAAAGGCTTGATTTTTAAAAAGTGGAAGCAACACCATTTTTAGACATGGAATTTCATCCTGAAACTCATCCTGGTGTCCGTTTTTGCATTTGGTTCCAAAAAAAAAAATTTGGCTTCAAGAAACGTTTGGGTTCCTGGGCAGCATTTTTCCTGACCGCGGAGTCACGCGTTTTCTTCCCCAGGCACCAAAAAGGCTTGATTTTTAAAAAGTGGAAGCAACACCATTTTTAGACATGGAATTTCATCCCGAAACTCATCCTGGTGTCCATTTTTGCATTTGGTTTCAAAAAAAAAATTTGGCTTCAAGAAACGTTTTGGTTCCTGGGCAGCATTTTTCCTGACTGTGGACTCACGCGTTTTCTTCCCCAGGCACCAAAAAGGCTTGATTTTTAAAAAATGGAAGCAACACCATTTTTAGACATGGAATTTCATCCCGAAACTCATCCTAGTGTCCGTTTTTGCATTTGGTTTCAAAAAGAAAAAAATGGCTTCAAAAAACATTTTGGTTGCTGGGCAGCATTTTTCCTGACCGCGGAGTCACGCGTTTTCTTTCCCAGGCACCAAAAAGGCTTGATTTTTAAAAAGTGGAAGCAACACCATTTTTAGACATGGAATTTCATCCCGAAACTCATCCTGGTGTCTGTTTTTGCATTTGGTTTCAAAAAAATATTTGGCTTCCAAAAACATTTTGGTTGCTGGGCAGCATTTTTCCTGACCGCGGAGTTACGCGTTTTCTTCCGCAGGCACCAAAAAGGCTTGATTTTTAAAAAGTGGAAGCAACACCATTTTTAGACATGGAATTTCATCCTGAAACTCATCCTGGTGTCCGTTTTTGCATTTGGTTTA
>NW_028269852.1:45000-47500 GCF_059756535.1 Pantherophis guttatus | reverse complement strand
TTTTCTTTTTTTTTGGCCTCGCCGAGTAGACCGGCGTCCAAAGGAGACACTTAGTTTTTCCCCCGCCCTTTTTCTTTTCTTTTCTTTTCTTTTCTTTTCTTTTTTTGCCTCGCCTCCCCTCCCCTCCCTTCCCGAGTAGACCGGCGCCTAAACGAGGCACTTGGTTTTTTTTCCCCACCCCTTTTCCCGCTCTCCGCTTAAATGTCAGTATCGCCGCCGGTCGATCGTCGTTTTAGTTTTAAAACGGTCATAAAAGCGGAATACGTTTTGAAAGTCGACGAGCCCGGTGTGTGGAGACCGGAATTGGGCAAGCTGTGCTCTCGTCTTCTGGGGGTGACATTTCTCCCTGAGCGCTGCTGGCTTTAGAAAGACCATTCGAAGACGGGTTAGGGTCGGGGTCGGGGAAGCGAGCGTCAGGTCTCGCCGCCCCGATTTTTCCAACCAAGAAAGCAGGACGCTTGAAACCGCGATGCGAGCTTGGACCGGAAGGCTTGCGATAGCAAGAGATCTAGGCAAGAACGGAAGCTTTTCACTTCAAACAAACCAGCTATTTAAAGCAACCCCTCGCACGCGACATCCATCGTGGCAGGGAAACAGAAACAGAGACGCCGGCCCGGCCGAGGCTGCCGGAGCGGCCCGGTAGACCGGGCCGCCGTCTGCCCGTCTTTAAGTCGAAAGACGACTTTAAATCTAAAAACGGTTTTAAGTCGAAAGTGTGGGTTAGGGTTAGGGGAAAAAGTTGTGGGGTTAGGGTTAGGGGAAAAAGCTGTAGGGTTAGGGTTAGAGAAAACAGTTGTAGGGTTAGGGTTAGGGTCAGGGTTAGGGAAAATAGTTGTAGGGTTAGGGTTAGGGTTAGGGTTAGGGTTAGGGTTAGAGAAAAAAGTTGTAGGCTTAGGCTTAGAGAAACAAGTTGTAGGGTTAGGGTTAGGGTTAGGGTTAGAGAAAAAAGTTGTAGGCTTAGCCTTAGGTTTAGGCTTAGGCTTAGAGAAACAAGTTGTAGGGTTAGGGTTAGGGTTAGGGTTAGGGGGAAAAGTTGTAGGGTTAGGGTTAGGGTCAGGGTTAGGGAGAAAAGTTGTAGGGCTAGGGTTAGGTTCAGGTTCAGGCTCAGGGTTATCATTCTGGAAATGATATTAGCAGAAGCAATGGAGGAAAGCGAGGAGAGGGAGGGAGGGAGGGATAGATATTAAACGGGATGGACGAAACGTATAGAGCGCACACAAGACACGCGATGAGAAACCACCCGCCCAGAGAAATTCATGTCCGATTTACCGAGAAGACAGGGAGGGCAGAGAGATCGCCATGGATGAGAAACACGACGAGAAAGCACAAAATATCGGCGAGCTGAAATATCGGCGAGCTGGCGAGAGCAAAGATATCGAGTAGATTCAAGAGAGAAAGCGGAATTATTTTATAAACAACGTAGAGATGACCAAGAACAGGAAAGATGGGGAGATGAAAGTGGGGACGGACGACGGGAGGAGAAGAAAGAACAGCCAAAAGAGAGCCAAGAAAGCCAACAAAACGAGAAAGCGTCGAGAGAAGGAGCAGGAGCAGAAGACGTTAAAGAAAGAACCAAGGGACCTAAGAACGACTTGCTCGACAAAGCAAATAGATCAGTAAGAAATGGAAGAAGAAATAAAAATAATTTCCTGGACTAGAAATGGACTGGATTCGGCCATTCGGCAAGAGGAAGGAAAATATGGAATAAATGAGGGAAGTTAAGATCAGAAATGATAGGCCTACGAGAGGTTCCTCTGGGAAAGCTACACCCAAAACTTTTGAGGAAGGAAGATGGCAGAAATTGGAACAAACTTTTCACTTGAAGGGAAGCTTTTCACGTCAAACCAGCTATTTAAATCAACCCCTCGCAGCCATCCTGGCAGAGAAGCAGAAAACCGAAACACTCCAGTCCGGCCGAGGCCCGGGTAAACCGGTCCCGCCCGAGCGAGCGTCCCGGTAGACCGGGACGGCTGCCGGGCGCGGGCACCCCCGGGGCCCGGCGCTGGCACCGAGGCGAAGGGGGAGGTCCCCGACCGAGGCCCGCGGCGCCGGAGCCGGGATCCCGTACCTCCATCGCGGCGGGGGAAACGGAAAGACTGACCCGGCCGAGGCCCCGGTAGACCGGGACGGCTGCCGGGCGCGGGCACCCCCGGGGCCCGGCGCTGGCACCGAGGCGAAGGGGGAGGTCCCCGACCGAGGCCCGCGGCGCCGGAGCCGGGATCCCGTACCTCCATCGCGGCGGGGGAAACGGAAAGACTGACCCGGCCGAGGCCACGGTAGACCGGGACGGCTGCCGGGCGCGGGCACCCCCGGGGCCCGGCGCTGGCAACGAGGCGAAGGGGGAGGTCCCCGACCGAGGCCCGCGGCGCCGGAGCCGGGATCCCGTACCTCCATCGCGGCGGGGGAAACGGAAAGACTGACCCGGCCGAGGCCCCGGTAGACCGGGACGGCTGCCGGGCGCGGGCACCCCCGGGGCCCGGCGCTGGCACCGAGGCGAAGG
>NW_028269852.1:30000-32500 GCF_059756535.1 Pantherophis guttatus | reverse complement strand
CAGTTGTAGGGTTAGGGTTAGGGTCAGGGTTAGGGAAAATAGTTGTAGGGTTAGGGTTAGGGTTAGGGTTAGGGTTAGGGTTAGAGAAAAAAGTTGTAGGCTTAGGCTTAGAGAAACAAGTTGTAGGGTTAGGGTTAGGGTTAGGGTTAGAGAAAAAAGTTGTAGGCTTAGCCTTAGGTTTAGGCTTAGGCTTAGAGAAACAAGTTGTAGGGTTAGGGTTAGGGTTAGGGTTAGGGGGAAAAGTTGTAGGGTTAGGGTTAGGGTCAGGGTTAGGGAGAAAAGTTGTAGGGCTAGGGTTAGGTTCAGGTTCAGGCTCAGGGTTATCATTCTGGAAATGATATTAGCAGAAGCAATGGAGGAAAGCGAGGAGAGGGAGGGAGGGAGGGATAGATATTAAACGGGATGGACGAAACGTATAGAGCGCACACAAGACACGCGATGAGAAACCACCCGCCCAGAGAAATTCATGTCCGATTTACCGAGAAGACAGGGAGGGCAGAGAGATCGCCATGGATGAGAAACACGACGAGAAAGCACAAAATATCGGCGAGCTGAAATATCGGCGAGCTGGCGAGAGCAAAGATATCGAGTAGATTCAAGAGAGAAAGCGGAATTATTTTATAAACAACGTAGAGATGACCAAGAACAGGAAAGATGGGGAGATGAAAGTGGGGACGGACGACGGGAGGAGAAGAAAGAACAGCCAAAAGAGAGCCAAGAAAGCCAACAAAACGAGAAAGCGTCGAGAGAAGGAGCAGGAGCAGAAGACGTTAAAGAAAGAACCAAGGGACCTAAGAACGACTTGCTCGACAAAGCAAATAGATCAGTAAGAAATGGAAGAAGAAATAAAAATAATTTCCTGGACTAGAAATGGACTGGATTCGGCCATTCGGCAAGAGGAAGGAAAATATGGAATAAATGAGGGAAGTTAAGATCAGAAATGATAGGCCTACGAGAGGTTCCTCTGGGAAAGCTACACCCAAAACTTTTGAGGAAGGAAGATGGCAGAAATTGGAACAAACTTTTCACTTGAAGGGAAGCTTTTCACGTCAAACCAGCTATTTAAATCAACCCCTCGCAGCCATCCTGGCAGAGAAGCAGAAAACCGAAACACTCCAGTCCGGCCGAGGCCCGGGTAAACCGGTCCCGCCCGAGCGAGCGTCCCGGTAGACCGGGACGGCTGCCGGGCGCGGGCACCCCCGGGGCCCGGCGCTGGCACCGAGGCGAAGGGGGAGGTCCCCGACCGAGGCCCGCGGCGCCGGAGCCGGGATCCCGTACCTCCATCGCGGCGGGGGAAACGGAAAGACTGACCCGGCCGAGGCCCCGGTAGACCGGGACGGCTGCCGGGCGCGGGCACCCCCGGGGCCCGGCGCTGGCACCGAGGCGAAGGGGGAGGTCCCCGACCGAGGCCCGCGGCGCCGGAGCCGGGATCCCGTACCTCCATCGCGGCGGGGGAAACGGAAAGACTGACCCGGCCGAGGCCACGGTAGACCGGGACGGCTGCCGGGCGCGGGCACCCCCGGGGCCCGGCGCTGGCAACGAGGCGAAGGGGGAGGTCCCCGACCGAGGCCCGCGGCGCCGGAGCCGGGATCCCGTACCTCCATCGCGGCGGGGGAAACGGAAAGACTGACCCGGCCGAGGCCCCGGTAGACCGGGACGGCTGCCGGGCGCGGGCACCCCCGGGGCCCGGCGCTGGCACCGAGGCGAAGGGGGAGGTCCCCGACCGAGGCCCGCGGCGCCGGAGCCGGGATCCCGTACCTCCATCGCGGCGGGGGAAACGGAAAGACTGACCCGGCCGAGGCCACGGTAGACCGGGACGGCTGCCGGGCGCGGGCACCCCCGGGGCCCGGCGCTGGCAACGAGGCGAAGGGGGAGGTCCCCGACCGAGGCCCGCGGCGCCGGAGCCGGGATCCCGTACCTCCATCGCGGCGGGGGAAACGGAAAGACTGACCCGGCCGAGGCCCCGGTAGACCGGGACGGCTGCCGGGCGCGGGCACCCCCGGGGCCCGGCGCTGGCAACGAGGCGAAGGGGGAGGTCCCCGACCGAGGCCCGCGGCGCCGGAGCCGGGATCCCGTACCTCCATCGCGGCGGGGGAAACGGAAAGTGATGCGGCCGGGGCCCCGGTAGACCCGGCCGTCTCCCCGGCGCGGGCACCCCCGGGACCCGGCGCGGGCACCGAGGCGACGGCGGGGGTCCCCGACCGAGGCTCGCGGCGCCGGACCCGGGATCCCGTACCTCCATCGCGGCGGGGGAAACGGAAAGTGATCCGGCCGGGGCCCCGGTAGACCCGGCCGTCTCCCCGGCGCGGGCACCCCCGGGGCCCGGCGCTGGCACCGAGGCGAAGGGGGAGGTCCCCGACCGAGGCCCGCGGCGCCGGAGCCGGGATCCCGTACCTCCATCGCGGCGGGGGAAACGGAAAGACTGACCCGGCCGAGGCCCCGGTAGACCGGGACGGCTGCCGGGCGCGGGCACCCCCGGGGCCCGGCGCTGGCACCGAGG
>NW_028269852.1:15000-17500 GCF_059756535.1 Pantherophis guttatus | reverse complement strand
CCTAAGAACGACTTGCTCGACAAAGCAAATAGATCAGTAAGAAATGGAAGAAGAAATAAAAATAATTTCCTGGACTAGAAATGGACTGGATTCGGCCATTCGGCAAGAGGAAGGAAAATATGGAATAAATGAGGGAAGTTAAGATCAGAAATGATAGGCCTACGAGAGGTTCCTCTGGGAAAGCTACACCCAAAACTTTTGAGGAAGGAAGATGGCAGAAATTGGAACAAACTTTTCACTTGAAGGGAAGCTTTTCACGTCAAACCAGCTATTTAAATCAACCCCTCGCAGCCATCCTGGCAGAGAAGCAGAAAACCGAAACACTCCAGTCCGGCCGAGGCCCGGGTAAACCGGTCCCGCCCGAGCGAGCGTCCCGGTAGACCGGGACGGCTGCCGGGCGCGGGCACCCCCGGGGCCCGGCGCTGGCACCGAGGCGAAGGGGGAGGTCCCCGACCGAGGCCCGCGGCGCCGGAGCCGGGATCCCGTACCTCCATCGCGGCGGGGGAAACGGAAAGACTGACCCGGCCGAGGCCCCGGTAGACCGGGACGGCTGCCGGGCGCGGGCACCCCCGGGGCCCGGCGCTGGCACCGAGGCGAAGGGGGAGGTCCCCGACCGAGGCCCGCGGCGCCGGAGCCGGGATCCCGTACCTCCATCGCGGCGGGGGAAACGGAAAGACTGACCCGGCCGAGGCCACGGTAGACCGGGACGGCTGCCGGGCGCGGGCACCCCCGGGGCCCGGCGCTGGCAACGAGGCGAAGGGGGAGGTCCCCGACCGAGGCCCGCGGCGCCGGAGCCGGGATCCCGTACCTCCATCGCGGCGGGGGAAACGGAAAGACTGACCCGGCCGAGGCCCCGGTAGACCGGGACGGCTGCCGGGCGCGGGCACCCCCGGGGCCCGGCGCTGGCACCGAGGCGAAGGGGGAGGTCCCCGACCGAGGCCCGCGGCGCCGGAGCCGGGATCCCGTACCTCCATCGCGGCGGGGGAAACGGAAAGACTGACCCGGCCGAGGCCACGGTAGACCGGGACGGCTGCCGGGCGCGGGCACCCCCGGGGCCCGGCGCTGGCAACGAGGCGAAGGGGGAGGTCCCCGACCGAGGCCCGCGGCGCCGGAGCCGGGATCCCGTACCTCCATCGCGGCGGGGGAAACGGAAAGACTGACCCGGCCGAGGCCCCGGTAGACCGGGACGGCTGCCGGGCGCGGGCACCCCCGGGGCCCGGCGCTGGCAACGAGGCGAAGGGGGAGGTCCCCGACCGAGGCCCGCGGCGCCGGAGCCGGGATCCCGTACCTCCATCGCGGCGGGGGAAACGGAAAGTGATGCGGCCGGGGCCCCGGTAGACCCGGCCGTCTCCCCGGCGCGGGCACCCCCGGGACCCGGCGCGGGCACCGAGGCGACGGCGGGGGTCCCCGACCGAGGCTCGCGGCGCCGGACCCGGGATCCCGTACCTCCATCGCGGCGGGGGAAACGGAAAGTGATCCGGCCGGGGCCCCGGTAGACCCGGCCGTCTCCCCGGCGCGGGCACCCCCGGGGCCCGGCGCTGGCACCGAGGCGAAGGGGGAGGTCCCCGACCGAGGCCCGCGGCGCCGGAGCCGGGATCCCGTACCTCCATCGCGGCGGGGGAAACGGAAAGACTGACCCGGCCGAGGCCCCGGTAGACCGGGACGGCTGCCGGGCGCGGGCACCCCCGGGGCCCGGCGCTGGCACCGAGGCGAAGGGGGAGGTCCCCGACCGAGGCCCGCGGCGCCGGAGCCGGGATCCCGTACCTCCATCGCGGCGGGGGAAACGGAAAGTGATCCGGCCGGGGCCCCGGTAGACCCGGCCGTCTCCCCGGCGCGGGCACCCCCGGGGCCCGGCGCTGGCACCGAGGCGAAGGGGGAGGTCCCCGACCGAGGCTCGCGGCGCCGGAGCCGGGATCCCGTACCTCCATCGCGGCGGGGGAAACGGAAAGACTGATCCGGCCGAGGCCCCGGTAGACCCGGCCGTCTCCCCGGCGCGGGCACCCCCGGGGCCCGGCGCGGGCACCGAGGCGAAGGGGGAGGTCCCCGACCGAGGCCCGCGGCGCCGGAGCCGGGATCCCGTACCTCCATCGCGGCGGGGGAAACGGAAAGTGATCCGGCCGGGGCCCCGGTAGACCCGGCCGTCTCCCCGGCGCGGGCACCCCCGGGGCCCGGCGCTGGCACCGAGGCGAAGGGGGAGGTCCCCGACCGAGGCTCGCGGCGCCGGAGCCGGGATCCCGTACCTCCATCGCGGCGGGGGAAACGGAAAGACTGATCCGGCCGAGGCCCCGGTAGACCGGGACGGATGCCGGGCGCGGGCACCCCCGGGGCCCGGCGCTGTCACCGAGGCGACGGCGGGGGTCCCCGACCGAGGCCCGCGGCGCCGGAGCCGGGATCCCCTAGTTCCATCGCGGCGGGGGAAACGGAAAGAGTGATCCGGCCGGGGCCCCGGTAAGCCGGACCCGCCCAAGGCCGTCCCGGTAGACCCGGCCGTCTGCCCGGC
>NW_028269852.1:0-5000 GCF_059756535.1 Pantherophis guttatus | reverse complement strand
ACTTAGTTTTCCCCCGCCCTTTTTCTTTTCTTTTCTTTTCTTTTCTTTTTTTGCCTCGCCTCCCCTCCCCTCCCTTCCCGAGTAGACCGGCGCCTAAACGAGGCACTTGGTTTATTTCCCGCCCCTTTTCTTTTCTTTTTTTTTGGCCTCGCCGAGTAGACCGGCGTCCAAAGGAGACACTTAGTTTTTCCCCCGCCCTTTTTCTTTTCTTTTCTTTTCTTTTCTTTTCTTTTTTTGCCTCGCCTCCCCTCCCCTCCCTTCCCGAGTAGACCGGCGCCTAAACGAGGCACTTGGTTTTTTTTCCCCACCCCTTTTCCCGCTCTCCGCTTAAATGTCAGTATCGCCGCCGGTCGATCGTCGTTTTAGTTTTAAAACGGTCATAAAAGCGGAATACGTTTTGAAAGTCGACGAGCCCGGTGTGTGGAGACCGGAATTGGGCAAGCTGTGCTCTCGTCTTCTGGGGGTGACATTTCTCCCTGAGCGCTGCTGGCTTTAGAAAGACCATTCGAAGACGGGTTAGGGTCGGGGTCGGGGAAGCGAGCGTCAGGTCTCGCCGCCCCGATTTTTCCAACCAAGAAAGCAGGACGCTTGAAACCGCGATGCGAGCTTGGACCGGAAGGCTTGCGATAGCAAGAGATCTAGGCAAGAACGGAAGCTTTTCACTTCAAACAAACCAGCTATTTAAAGCAACCCCTCGCACGCGACATCCATCGTGGCAGGGAAACAGAAACAGAGACGCCGGCCCGGCCGAGGCTGCCGGAGCGGCCCGGTAGACCGGGCCGCCGTCTGCCCGTCTTTAAGTCGAAAGACGACTTTAAATCTAAAAACGGTTTTAAGTCGAAAGTGTGGGTTAGGGTTAGGGGAAAAAGTTGTGGGGTTAGGGTTAGGGGAAAAAGCTGTAGGGTTAGGGTTAGAGAAAACAGTTGTAGGGTTAGGGTTAGGGTCAGGGTTAGGGAAAATAGTTGTAGGGTTAGGGTTAGGGTTAGGGTTAGGGTTAGGGTTAGAGAAAAAAGTTGTAGGCTTAGGCTTAGAGAAACAAGTTGTAGGGTTAGGGTTAGGGTTAGGGTTAGAGAAAAAAGTTGTAGGCTTAGCCTTAGGTTTAGGCTTAGGCTTAGAGAAACATGTAGGGTTAGGGTTAGGGTTAGGGTTAGGGGAAAAGTTGTAGGGTTAGGGTTAGGGTCAGGGTTAGGGAGAAAAGTTGTAGGGCTAGGGTTAGGTTCAGGTTCAGGCTCAGGGTTATCATTCTGGAAATGATATTAGCAGAAGCAATGGAGGAAAGCGAGGAGAGGGAGGGAGGGAGGGATAGATATTAAACGGGATGGACGAAACGTATAGAGCGCACACAAGACACGCGATGAGAAACCACCCGCCCAGAGAAATTCATGTCCGATTTACCGAGAAGACAGGGAGGGCAGAGAGATCGCCATGGATGAGAAACACGACGAGAAAGCACAAAATATCGGCGAGCTGAAATATCGGCGAGCTGGCGAGAGCAAAGATATCGAGTAGATTCAAGAGAGAAAGCGGAATTATTTTATAAACAACGTAGAGATGACCAAGAACAGGAAAGATGGGGAGATGAAAGTGGGGACGGACGACGGGAGGAGAAGAAAGAACAGCCAAAAGAGAGCCAAGAAAGCCAACAAAACGAGAAAGCGTCGAGAGAAGGAGCAGGAGCAGAAGACGTTAAAGAAAGAACCAAGGGACCTAAGAACGACTTGCTCGACAAAGCAAATAGATCAGTAAGAAATGGAAGAAGAAATAAAAATAATTTCCTGGACTAGAAATGGACTGGATTCGGCCATTCGGCAAGAGGAAGGAAAATATGGAATAAATGAGGGAAGTTAAGATCAGAAATGATAGGCCTACGAGAGGTTCCTCTGGGAAAGCTACACCCAAAACTTTTGAGGAAGGAAGATGGCAGAAATTGGAACAAACTTTTCACTTGAAGGGAAGCTTTTCACGTCAAACCAGCTATTTAAATCAACCCCTCGCAGCCATCCTGGCAGAGAAGCAGAAAACCGAAACACTCCAGTCCGGCCGAGGCCCGGGTAAACCGGTCCCGCCCGAGCGAGCGTCCCGGTAGACCGGGACGGCTGCCGGGCGCGGGCACCCCCGGGGCCCGGCGCTGGCACCGAGGCGAAGGGGGAGGTCCCCGACCGAGGCCCGCGGCGCCGGAGCCGGGATCCCGTACCTCCATCGCGGCGGGGGAAACGGAAAGACTGACCCGGCCGAGGCCCCGGTAGACCGGGACGGCTGCCGGGCGCGGGCACCCCCGGGGCCCGGCGCTGGCACCGAGGCGAAGGGGGAGGTCCCCGACCGAGGCCCGCGGCGCCGGAGCCGGGATCCCGTACCTCCATCGCGGCGGGGGAAACGGAAAGACTGACCCGGCCGAGGCCACGGTAGACCGGGACGGCTGCCGGGCGCGGGCACCCCCGGGGCCCGGCGCTGGCAACGAGGCGAAGGGGGAGGTCCCCGACCGAGGCCCGCGGCGCCGGAGCCGGGATCCCGTACCTCCATCGCGGCGGGGGAAACGGAAAGACTGACCCGGCCGAGGCCCCGGTAGACCGGGACGGCTGCCGGGCGCGGGCACCCCCGGGGCCCGGCGCTGGCACCGAGGCGAAGGGGGAGGTCCCCGACCGAGGCCCGCGGCGCCGGAGCCGGGATCCCGTACCTCCATCGCGGCGGGGGAAACGGAAAGACTGACCCGGCCGAGGCCACGGTAGACCGGGACGGCTGCCGGGCGCGGGCACCCCCGGGGCCCGGCGCTGGCAACGAGGCGAAGGGGGAGGTCCCCGACCGAGGCCCGCGGCGCCGGAGCCGGGATCCCGTACCTCCATCGCGGCGGGGGAAACGGAAAGACTGACCCGGCCGAGGCCCCGGTAGACCGGGACGGCTGCCGGGCGCGGGCACCCCCGGGGCCCGGCGCTGGCAACGAGGCGAAGGGGGAGGTCCCCGACCGAGGCCCGCGGCGCCGGAGCCGGGATCCCGTACCTCCATCGCGGCGGGGGAAACGGAAAGTGATGCGGCCGGGGCCCCGGTAGACCCGGCCGTCTCCCCGGCGCGGGCACCCCCGGGACCCGGCGCGGGCACCGAGGCGACGGCGGGGGTCCCCGACCGAGGCTCGCGGCGCCGGACCCGGGATCCCGTACCTCCATCGCGGCGGGGGAAACGGAAAGTGATCCGGCCGGGGCCCCGGTAGACCCGGCCGTCTCCCCGGCGCGGGCACCCCCGGGGCCCGGCGCTGGCACCGAGGCGAAGGGGGAGGTCCCCGACCGAGGCCCGCGGCGCCGGAGCCGGGATCCCGTACCTCCATCGCGGCGGGGGAAACGGAAAGACTGACCCGGCCGAGGCCCCGGTAGACCGGGACGGCTGCCGGGCGCGGGCACCCCCGGGGCCCGGCGCTGGCACCGAGGCGAAGGGGGAGGTCCCCGACCGAGGCCCGCGGCGCCGGAGCCGGGATCCCGTACCTCCATCGCGGCGGGGAAACGGAAAGTGATCCGGCCGGGGCCCCGGTAGACCCGGCCGTCTCCCCGGCGCGGGCACCCCCGGGGCCCGGCGCTGGCACCGAGGCGAAGGGGGAGGTCCCCGACCGAGGCTCGCGGCGCCGGAGCCGGGATCCCGTACCTCCATCGCGGCGGGGGAAACGGAAAGACTGAT
Source organism: Pantherophis guttatus (assembly GCF_059756535.1). Taxonomy (NCBI): domain Eukaryota; kingdom Metazoa; phylum Chordata; class Lepidosauria; order Squamata; family Colubridae; genus Pantherophis; species Pantherophis guttatus. The sequence continues at coordinate 1,340 of NW_028269852.1, read as the reverse complement.
CCGGCCGAGGCCCCGGTAGACCCGGCCGTCTCCCCGGCGCGGGCACCCCCGGGGCCCGGCGCGGGCACCGAGGCGAAGGGGGAGGTCCCCGACCGAGGCCCGCGGCGCCGGAGCCGGGATCCCGTACCTCCATCGCGGCGGGGGAAACGGAAAGTGATCCGGCCGGGGCCCCGGTAGACCCGGCCGTCTCCCCGGCGCGGGCACCCCCGGGGCCCGGCGCTGGCACCGAGGCGAAGGGGAGGTCCCCGACCGAGGCTCGCGGCGCCGGAGCCGGGATCCCGTACCTCCATCGCGGCGGGGGAAACGGAAAGACTGATCCGGCCGAGGCCCCGGTAGACCGGGACGGATGCCGGGCGCGGGCACCCCCGGGGCCCGGCGCTGTCACCGAGGCGACGGCGGGGGTCCCCGACCGAGGCCCGCGGCGCCGGAGCCGGGATCCCCTAGTTCCATCGCGGCGGGGGAAACGGAAAGAGTGATCCGGCCGGGGCCCCGGTAAGCCGGACCCGCCCAAGGCCGTCCCGGTAGACCCGGCCGTCTGCCCGGCGCGGGCACCCCCGGGGCCCGGCGCGGGCACCGACGCGACGGCGGGGGTCCCCGACCGAGGCCCGCGGCCCCGGAGCCGGGATCCCCTTCCGCCCCGCCGGGCTCGCCGGGCCCCTGAGCGGTGGACCGGCGGCTCTCCCTGGCCGGGGCCCGGCTGCGCCAAAGTGGAGCGTTCCCACCCCGGTCTACTCCGAAGGCGGCGAGGGGAGAGAGTCGGCGGGCCGGCCGGCGTCGGCATCCGGGACTCCCGCCGTTTCCCGGCCGCCGAGGCCTAGAAGCCCCACGTCGATGGGGATCCCAAGGCCGGGTCCGCCAGGTGCGCGGAGATTTCTGGCGACTGCGTTTTCAGAACTCGTAGGGGTACCGGTCTACCGGGTCCCCGACCGCCGGCAAGCCGACCGCGCTGTGCCGGGCTGTGCCACCCGTCCGCGGCACGGGCCGCTCTCGTTCGGCGGGCAGACGACGAGTGGTTGGACGGGTCCCCCTTCCCGCATCTTTCCCGATCGATCGTGGACTCTGCGGTCGCCTCGGGGAGGGACCTCCGCGGGCCGGCCCTCTGGGGCCCGGTGTTCAGGCGGAGCGGACGCCTCCCCGCCTCGGCGACCCTCGAAGCGTAACCGTGGGTGCAGATCCTCCTCCCACTGGGTCTGCGCCCGTCCTCCCCTGTGCTTGGGCTGCGGCGTGCCGTCGGCCCCGTGCCGCCCCAGGTTTCGGGTCGCAGCTGTCCTCCTCCACGGAGCGGCTCGGGTGTCGCCGGGTGCCCCGGCCTCCCAGGGCCGTGGTTCCGCCACCGGCGT
>NW_028269851.1:45000-51026 GCF_059756535.1 Pantherophis guttatus | reverse complement strand
TAGTTTTACCCTACTGATGATGTGTTGTTGCGCTAGTAATCCTGCTCAGTACGAGAGGAACCGCAGGTTCAGACCTTTGGTGTACGCGCTTGGCTGAGGAGCCAATGGGCGAAGCTACCATCTGTGGGATTATGACTGAACGCCTCTAAGTCAGAATCCCCCCTAAACGTAACGATACCGCAGCGCCGAGGAGCCTCGGTGGGCCTCGGATAGCCGGGCCGCCCGGCCCGGTGCGGAGAGCCGTCCGTCACGGGAGCGGAGCGCGGCCGGAAGGGGGCCGCCTCTCGCCCGCGGCGAAGCGCACGTTCGCGGGGAACCCGGTGCTAAATCATTCGTAGACGACCTGATTCTGGGTCGGGGTTTCGTGCGTAGCAGAGCAGCTCCCTCGCTGCGATCTATTGAAAGTCAGCCCTCGACACAAGCTTTTGTCCGAGCGATCGAGCGGGGCGGAGCGGAGCGCGGGCTCCCTCCGTCAGTCCCCAGGGCGGGGGCCGGTCGGCCGCGGAGGCCGCCCTCGCGGGAGGGCGGCCCCGGCCGTCGCGGTCCCTGCCGGCCCGGCGGTAGACCGGGCCCGGGCGCGAGACTTAGTTTCCTCTCCCGCCCGCTGCGGGGGCGGGGGGCGGGAGGAGGAGGAGGTCGCCTGGCGGCTGCCGCCAGGCCGCCGCCAGGCGGAATTTCGCTGGTAGACCGGCGTCCGAACGCGACACTTAGTTTTTTTTCACCTCTTCCCGAGTAGACCGGCGCCTAAGCGAGACACTTAGTTTTTTTTTCTTTTCTTTTTTTTTGGGGGGGGGCCTCGCCGAGTAGACCGGCGTCCAAAGGAGACACTTAGATTTTTCCCCGCCCTTTTTCTTTTCTTTTTTTGGCCTCGCCTCCCCTCCCTTCCCGAGTAGACGGGCCTCCAAAAGAGACACTTAGTTTTTTTCCCGCCCCTTTTCTTTGACCTCTTCCCGAGTAGACCGGCGCCTAAACGAGGCACTTGGTTTATTTTTCTTTTCTTTTCTTTTTTTTGGGGGGGGGGGCCTCGCCGAGTAGACCGGCGTCCAAAGGAGACACTTAGATTTTTCCCCGCCCTTTTTCTTTTCTTTTTTTGGCCTCGCCTCCCCTCCCTTCCCGAGTAGACGGGCCTCCAAAAGAGACACTTAGTTTTTTTCCCGCCCCTTTTCTTTGACCTCTTCCCGAGTAGACCGGCGCCTAAACGAGGCACTTGGTTTATTTCCCGCCCCTTTTCTTTTCTTTTTTTTTGGCCTCGCCGAGTAGACCGGCGTCCAAAGGAGACACTTAGTTTTTCCCCCGCCCTTTTTCTTTTCTTTTCTTTTCTTTTCTTTTTTTGCCTCGCCTCCCCTCCCCTCCCTTCCCGAGTAGACCGGCGCCTAAACGAGGCACTTGGTTTATTTCCCGCCCCTTTTCTTTTCTTTTTTTTTTGGCCTCGCCGAGTAGACCGGCGTCCAAAGGAGACACTTAGTTTTTCCCCCGCCCTTTTTCTTTTCTTTTCTTTTCTTTTCTTTTCTTTTTTTGCCTCGCCTCCCCTCCCCTCCCTTCCCGAGTAGACCGGCGCCTAAACGAGGCACTTGGTTTTTTTTCCCCACCCCTTTTCCCGCTCTCCGCTTAAATGTCAGTATCGCCGCCGGTCGATCGTCGTTTTAGTTTTAAAACGGTCATAAAAGCGGAATACGTTTTGAAAGTCGACGAGCCCGGTGTGTGGAGACCGGAATTGGGCAAGCTGTGCTCTCGTCTTCTGGGGGTGACATTTCTCCCTGAGCGCTGCTGGCTTTAGAAAGACCATTCGAAGACGGGTTAGGGTCGGGGTCGGGGAAGCGAGCGTCAGGTCTCGCCGCCCCGATTTTTCCAACCAAGAAAGCAGGACGCTTGAAACCGCGATGCGAGCTTGGACCGGAAGGCTTGCGATAGCAAGAGATCTAGGCAAGAACGGAAGCTTTTCACTTCAAACAAACCAGCTATTTAAAGCAACCCCTCGCACGCGACATCCATCGTGGCAGGGAAACAGAAACAGAGACGCCGGCCCGGCCGAGGCTGCCGGAGCGGCCCGGTAGACCGGGCCGCCGTCTGCCCGTCTTTAAGTCGAAAGACGACTTTAAATCTAAAAACGGTTTTAAGTCGAAAGTGTGGGTTAGGGTTAGGGGAAAAAGTTGTGGGGTTAGGGTTAGGGGAAAAAGCTGTAGGGTTAGGGTTAGAGAAAACAGTTGTAGGGTTAGGGTTAGGGTCAGGGTTAGGGAAAATAGTTGTAGGGTTAGGGTTAGGGTTAGGGTTAGGGTTAGGGTTAGAGAAAAAAGTTGTAGGCTTAGGCTTAGAGAAACAAGTTGTAGGGTTAGGGTTAGGGTTAGGGTTAGAGAAAAAAGTTGTAGGCTTAGCCTTAGGTTTAGGCTTAGGCTTAGAGAAACAAGTTGTAGGGTTAGGGTTAGGGTTAGGGTTAGGGGGAAAAGTTGTAGGGTTAGGGTTAGGGTCAGGGTTAGGGAGAAAAGTTGTAGGGCTAGGGTTAGGTTCAGGTTCAGGCTCAGGGTTATCATTCTGGAAATGATATTAGCAGAAGCAATGGAGGAAAGCGAGGAGAGGGAGGGAGGGAGGGATAGATATTAAACGGGATGGACGAAACGTATAGAGCGCACACAAGACACGCGATGAGAAACCACCCGCCCAGAGAAATTCATGTCCGATTTACCGAGAAGACAGGGAGGGCAGAGAGATCGCCATGGATGAGAAACACGACGAGAAAGCACAAAATATCGGCGAGCTGAAATATCGGCGAGCTGGCGAGAGCAAAGATATCGAGTAGATTCAAGAGAGAAAGCGGAATTATTTTATAAACAACGTAGAGATGACCAAGAACAGGAAAGATGGGGAGATGAAAGTGGGGACGGACGACGGGAGGAGAAGAAAGAACAGCCAAAAGAGAGCCAAGAAAGCCAACAAAACGAGAAAGCGTCGAGAGAAGGAGCAGGAGCAGAAGACGTTAAAGAAAGAACCAAGGGACCTAAGAACGACTTGCTCGACAAAGCAAATAGATCAGTAAGAAATGGAAGAAGAAATAAAAATAATTTCCTGGACTAGAAATGGACTGGATTCGGCCATTCGGCAAGAGGAAGGAAAATATGGAATAAATGAGGGAAGTTAAGATCAGAAATGATAGGCCTACGAGAGGTTCCTCTGGGAAAGCTACACCCAAAACTTTTGAGGAAGGAAGATGGCAGAAATTGGAACAAACTTTTCACTTGAAGGGAAGCTTTTCACGTCAAACCAGCTATTTAAATCAACCCCTCGCAGCCATCCTGGCAGAGAAGCAGAAAACCGAAACACTCCAGTCCGGCCGAGGCCCGGGTAAACCGGTCCCGCCCGAGCGAGCGTCCCGGTAGACCGGGACGGCTGCCGGGCGCGGGCACCCCCGGGGCCCGGCGCTGGCACCGAGGCGAAGGGGGAGGTCCCCGACCGAGGCCCGCGGCGCCGGAGCCGGGATCCCGTACCTCCATCGCGGCGGGGGAAACGGAAAGACTGACCCGGCCGAGGCCCCGGTAGACCGGGACGGCTGCCGGGCGCGGGCACCCCCGGGGCCCGGCGCTGGCACCGAGGCGAAGGGGGAGGTCCCCGACCGAGGCCCGCGGCGCCGGAGCCGGGATCCCGTACCTCCATCGCGGCGGGGGAAACGGAAAGACTGACCCGGCCGAGGCCACGGTAGACCGGGACGGCTGCCGGGCGCGGGCACCCCCGGGGCCCGGCGCTGGCAACGAGGCGAAGGGGGAGGTCCCCGACCGAGGCCCGCGGCGCCGGAGCCGGGATCCCGTACCTCCATCGCGGCGGGGGAAACGGAAAGACTGACCCGGCCGAGGCCCCGGTAGACCGGGACGGCTGCCGGGCGCGGGCACCCCCGGGGCCCGGCGCTGGCACCGAGGCGAAGGGGGAGGTCCCCGACCGAGGCCCGCGGCGCCGGAGCCGGGATCCCGTACCTCCATCGCGGCGGGGGAAACGGAAAGACTGACCCGGCCGAGGCCACGGTAGACCGGGACGGCTGCCGGGCGCGGGCACCCCCGGGGCCCGGCGCTGGCAACGAGGCGAAGGGGGAGGTCCCCGACCGAGGCCCGCGGCGCCGGAGCCGGGATCCCGTACCTCCATCGCGGCGGGGGAAACGGAAAGACTGACCCGGCCGAGGCCCCGGTAGACCGGGACGGCTGCCGGGCGCGGGCACCCCCGGGGCCCGGCGCTGGCAACGAGGCGAAGGGGGAGGTCCCCGACCGAGGCCCGCGGCGCCGGAGCCGGGATCCCGTACCTCCATCGCGGCGGGGGAAACGGAAAGTGATGCGGCCGGGGCCCCGGTAGACCCGGCCGTCTCCCCGGCGCGGGCACCCCCGGGACCCGGCGCGGGCACCGAGGCGACGGCGGGGGTCCCCGACCGAGGCTCGCGGCGCCGGACCCGGGATCCCGTACCTCCATCGCGGCGGGGGAAACGGAAAGTGATCCGGCCGGGGCCCCGGTAGACCCGGCCGTCTCCCCGGCGCGGGCACCCCCGGGGCCCGGCGCTGGCACCGAGGCGAAGGGGGAGGTCCCCGACCGAGGCCCGCGGCGCCGGAGCCGGGATCCCGTACCTCCATCGCGGCGGGGGAAACGGAAAGACTGACCCGGCCGAGGCCCCGGTAGACCGGGACGGCTGCCGGGCGCGGGCACCCCCGGGGCCCGGCGCTGGCACCGAGGCGAAGGGGGAGGTCCCCGACCGAGGCCCGCGGCGCCGGAGCCGGGATCCCGTACCTCCATCGCGGCGGGGGAAACGGAAAGTGATCCGGCCGGGGCCCCGGTAGACCCGGCCGTCTCCCCGGCGCGGGCACCCCCGGGGCCCGGCGCTGGCACCGAGGCGAAGGGGGAGGTCCCCGACCGAGGCTCGCGGCGCCGGAGCCGGGATCCCGTACCTCCATCGCGGCGGGGGAAACGGAAAGACTGATCCGGCCGAGGCCCCGGTAGACCCGGCCGTCTCCCCGGCGCGGGCACCCCCGGGGCCCGGCGCGGGCACCGAGGCGAAGGGGGAGGTCCCCGACCGAGGCCCGCGGCGCCGGAGCCGGGATCCCGTACCTCCATCGCGGCGGGGGAAACGGAAAGTGATCCGGCCGGGGCCCCGGTAGACCCGGCCGTCTCCCCGGCGCGGGCACCCCCGGGGCCCGGCGCTGGCACCGAGGCGAAGGGGGAGGTCCCCGACCGAGGCTCGCGGCGCCGGAGCCGGGATCCCGTACCTCCATCGCGGCGGGGGAAACGGAAAGACTGATCCGGCCGAGGCCCCGGTAGACCGGGACGGATGCCGGGCGCGGGCACCCCCGGGGCCCGGCGCTGTCACCGAGGCGACGGCGGGGGTCCCCGACCGAGGCCCGCGGCGCCGGAGCCGGGATCCCCTAGTTCCATCGCGGCGGGGGAAACGGAAAGAGTGATCCGGCCGGGGCCCCGGTAAGCCGGACCCGCCCAAGGCCGTCCCGGTAGACCCGGCCGTCTGCCCGGCGCGGGCACCCCCGGGGCCCGGCGCGGGCACCGACGCGACGGCGGGGGTCCCCGACCGAGGCCCGCGGCCCCGGAGCCGGGATCCCCTTCCGCCCCGCCGGGCTCGCCGGGCCCCTGAGCGGTGGACCGGCGGCTCTCCCTGGCCGGGGCCCGGCTGCGCCAAAGTGGAGCGTTCCCACCCCGGTCTACTCCGAAGGCGGCGAGGGGAGAGAGTCGGCGGGCCCGGCCGGCGTCGGCATCCGGGACTCCCGCCGTTTCCCGGCCGCCGAGGCCTAGAAGCCCCACGTCGATGGGGATCCCAAGGCCGGGTCCGCCAGGTGCGCGGAGATTTCTGGCGACTGCGTTTTCAGAACTCGTAGGGGTACCGGTCTACCGGGTCCCCGACCGCCGGCAAGCCGACCGCGCTGTGCCGGGCTGTGCCACCCGTCCGCGGCACGGGCCGCTCTCGTTCGGCGGGCAGACGACGAGTGGTTGGACGGGTCCCCCTTCCCGCATCTTTCCCGATCGATCGTGGACTCTGCGGTCGCCTCGGGGAG
>NW_028269851.1:32500-35000 GCF_059756535.1 Pantherophis guttatus | reverse complement strand
AGCGAGCGTCAGGTCTCGCCGCCCCGATTTTTCCAACCAAGAAAGCAGGACGCTTGAAACCGCGATGCGAGCTTGGACCGGAAGGCTTGCGATAGCAAGAGATCTAGGCAAGAACGGAAGCTTTTCACTTCAAACAAACCAGCTATTTAAAGCAACCCCTCGCACGCGACATCCATCGTGGCAGGGAAACAGAAACAGAGACGCCGGCCCGGCCGAGGCTGCCGGAGCGGCCCGGTAGACCGGGCCGCCGTCTGCCCGTCTTTAAGTCGAAAGACGACTTTAAATCTAAAAACGGTTTTAAGTCGAAAGTGTGGGTTAGGGTTAGGGGAAAAAGTTGTGGGGTTAGGGTTAGGGGAAAAAGCTGTAGGGTTAGGGTTAGAGAAAACAGTTGTAGGGTTAGGGTTAGGGTCAGGGTTAGGGAAAATAGTTGTAGGGTTAGGGTTAGGGTTAGGGTTAGGGTTAGGGTTAGAGAAAAAAGTTGTAGGCTTAGGCTTAGAGAAACAAGTTGTAGGGTTAGGGTTAGGGTTAGGGTTAGAGAAAAAAGTTGTAGGCTTAGCCTTAGGTTTAGGCTTAGGCTTAGAGAAACAAGTTGTAGGGTTAGGGTTAGGGTTAGGGTTAGGGGGAAAAGTTGTAGGGTTAGGGTTAGGGTCAGGGTTAGGGAGAAAAGTTGTAGGGCTAGGGTTAGGTTCAGGTTCAGGCTCAGGGTTATCATTCTGGAAATGATATTAGCAGAAGCAATGGAGGAAAGCGAGGAGAGGGAGGGAGGGAGGGATAGATATTAAACGGGATGGACGAAACGTATAGAGCGCACACAAGACACGCGATGAGAAACCACCCGCCCAGAGAAATTCATGTCCGATTTACCGAGAAGACAGGGAGGGCAGAGAGATCGCCATGGATGAGAAACACGACGAGAAAGCACAAAATATCGGCGAGCTGAAATATCGGCGAGCTGGCGAGAGCAAAGATATCGAGTAGATTCAAGAGAGAAAGCGGAATTATTTTATAAACAACGTAGAGATGACCAAGAACAGGAAAGATGGGGAGATGAAAGTGGGGACGGACGACGGGAGGAGAAGAAAGAACAGCCAAAAGAGAGCCAAGAAAGCCAACAAAACGAGAAAGCGTCGAGAGAAGGAGCAGGAGCAGAAGACGTTAAAGAAAGAACCAAGGGACCTAAGAACGACTTGCTCGACAAAGCAAATAGATCAGTAAGAAATGGAAGAAGAAATAAAAATAATTTCCTGGACTAGAAATGGACTGGATTCGGCCATTCGGCAAGAGGAAGGAAAATATGGAATAAATGAGGGAAGTTAAGATCAGAAATGATAGGCCTACGAGAGGTTCCTCTGGGAAAGCTACACCCAAAACTTTTGAGGAAGGAAGATGGCAGAAATTGGAACAAACTTTTCACTTGAAGGGAAGCTTTTCACGTCAAACCAGCTATTTAAATCAACCCCTCGCAGCCATCCTGGCAGAGAAGCAGAAAACCGAAACACTCCAGTCCGGCCGAGGCCCGGGTAAACCGGTCCCGCCCGAGCGAGCGTCCCGGTAGACCGGGACGGCTGCCGGGCGCGGGCACCCCCGGGGCCCGGCGCTGGCACCGAGGCGAAGGGGGAGGTCCCCGACCGAGGCCCGCGGCGCCGGAGCCGGGATCCCGTACCTCCATCGCGGCGGGGGAAACGGAAAGACTGACCCGGCCGAGGCCCCGGTAGACCGGGACGGCTGCCGGGCGCGGGCACCCCCGGGGCCCGGCGCTGGCACCGAGGCGAAGGGGGAGGTCCCCGACCGAGGCCCGCGGCGCCGGAGCCGGGATCCCGTACCTCCATCGCGGCGGGGGAAACGGAAAGACTGACCCGGCCGAGGCCACGGTAGACCGGGACGGCTGCCGGGCGCGGGCACCCCCGGGGCCCGGCGCTGGCAACGAGGCGAAGGGGGAGGTCCCCGACCGAGGCCCGCGGCGCCGGAGCCGGGATCCCGTACCTCCATCGCGGCGGGGGAAACGGAAAGACTGACCCGGCCGAGGCCCCGGTAGACCGGGACGGCTGCCGGGCGCGGGCACCCCCGGGGCCCGGCGCTGGCACCGAGGCGAAGGGGGAGGTCCCCGACCGAGGCCCGCGGCGCCGGAGCCGGGATCCCGTACCTCCATCGCGGCGGGGGAAACGGAAAGACTGACCCGGCCGAGGCCACGGTAGACCGGGACGGCTGCCGGGCGCGGGCACCCCCGGGGCCCGGCGCTGGCAACGAGGCGAAGGGGGAGGTCCCCGACCGAGGCCCGCGGCGCCGGAGCCGGGATCCCGTACCTCCATCGCGGCGGGGGAAACGGAAAGACTGACCCGGCCGAGGCCCCGGTAGACCGGGACGGCTGCCGGGCGCGGGCACCCCCGGGGCCCGGCGCTGGCAACGAGGCGAAGGGGGAGGTCCCCGACCGAGGCCCGCGGCGCCGGAGCCGGGATCCCGTACCTCCATCGCGGCGGGGGAAACGGAAAGTGATGCGGCC
>NW_028269851.1:17500-20000 GCF_059756535.1 Pantherophis guttatus | reverse complement strand
ACGAAACGTATAGAGCGCACACAAGACACGCGATGAGAAACCACCCGCCCAGAGAAATTCATGTCCGATTTACCGAGAAGACAGGGAGGGCAGAGAGATCGCCATGGATGAGAAACACGACGAGAAAGCACAAAATATCGGCGAGCTGAAATATCGGCGAGCTGGCGAGAGCAAAGATATCGAGTAGATTCAAGAGAGAAAGCGGAATTATTTTATAAACAACGTAGAGATGACCAAGAACAGGAAAGATGGGGAGATGAAAGTGGGGACGGACGACGGGAGGAGAAGAAAGAACAGCCAAAAGAGAGCCAAGAAAGCCAACAAAACGAGAAAGCGTCGAGAGAAGGAGCAGGAGCAGAAGACGTTAAAGAAAGAACCAAGGGACCTAAGAACGACTTGCTCGACAAAGCAAATAGATCAGTAAGAAATGGAAGAAGAAATAAAAATAATTTCCTGGACTAGAAATGGACTGGATTCGGCCATTCGGCAAGAGGAAGGAAAATATGGAATAAATGAGGGAAGTTAAGATCAGAAATGATAGGCCTACGAGAGGTTCCTCTGGGAAAGCTACACCCAAAACTTTTGAGGAAGGAAGATGGCAGAAATTGGAACAAACTTTTCACTTGAAGGGAAGCTTTTCACGTCAAACCAGCTATTTAAATCAACCCCTCGCAGCCATCCTGGCAGAGAAGCAGAAAACCGAAACACTCCAGTCCGGCCGAGGCCCGGGTAAACCGGTCCCGCCCGAGCGAGCGTCCCGGTAGACCGGGACGGCTGCCGGGCGCGGGCACCCCCGGGGCCCGGCGCTGGCACCGAGGCGAAGGGGGAGGTCCCCGACCGAGGCCCGCGGCGCCGGAGCCGGGATCCCGTACCTCCATCGCGGCGGGGGAAACGGAAAGACTGACCCGGCCGAGGCCCCGGTAGACCGGGACGGCTGCCGGGCGCGGGCACCCCCGGGGCCCGGCGCTGGCACCGAGGCGAAGGGGGAGGTCCCCGACCGAGGCCCGCGGCGCCGGAGCCGGGATCCCGTACCTCCATCGCGGCGGGGGAAACGGAAAGACTGACCCGGCCGAGGCCACGGTAGACCGGGACGGCTGCCGGGCGCGGGCACCCCCGGGGCCCGGCGCTGGCAACGAGGCGAAGGGGGAGGTCCCCGACCGAGGCCCGCGGCGCCGGAGCCGGGATCCCGTACCTCCATCGCGGCGGGGGAAACGGAAAGACTGACCCGGCCGAGGCCCCGGTAGACCGGGACGGCTGCCGGGCGCGGGCACCCCCGGGGCCCGGCGCTGGCACCGAGGCGAAGGGGGAGGTCCCCGACCGAGGCCCGCGGCGCCGGAGCCGGGATCCCGTACCTCCATCGCGGCGGGGGAAACGGAAAGACTGACCCGGCCGAGGCCACGGTAGACCGGGACGGCTGCCGGGCGCGGGCACCCCCGGGGCCCGGCGCTGGCAACGAGGCGAAGGGGGAGGTCCCCGACCGAGGCCCGCGGCGCCGGAGCCGGGATCCCGTACCTCCATCGCGGCGGGGGAAACGGAAAGACTGACCCGGCCGAGGCCCCGGTAGACCGGGACGGCTGCCGGGCGCGGGCACCCCCGGGGCCCGGCGCTGGCAACGAGGCGAAGGGGGAGGTCCCCGACCGAGGCCCGCGGCGCCGGAGCCGGGATCCCGTACCTCCATCGCGGCGGGGGAAACGGAAAGTGATGCGGCCGGGGCCCCGGTAGACCCGGCCGTCTCCCCGGCGCGGGCACCCCCGGGACCCGGCGCGGGCACCGAGGCGACGGCGGGGGTCCCCGACCGAGGCTCGCGGCGCCGGACCCGGGATCCCGTACCTCCATCGCGGCGGGGGAAACGGAAAGTGATCCGGCCGGGGCCCCGGTAGACCCGGCCGTCTCCCCGGCGCGGGCACCCCCGGGGCCCGGCGCTGGCACCGAGGCGAAGGGGGAGGTCCCCGACCGAGGCCCGCGGCGCCGGAGCCGGGATCCCGTACCTCCATCGCGGCGGGGGAAACGGAAAGACTGACCCGGCCGAGGCCCCGGTAGACCGGGACGGCTGCCGGGCGCGGGCACCCCCGGGGCCCGGCGCTGGCACCGAGGCGAAGGGGGAGGTCCCCGACCGAGGCCCGCGGCGCCGGAGCCGGGATCCCGTACCTCCATCGCGGCGGGGGAAACGGAAAGTGATCCGGCCGGGGCCCCGGTAGACCCGGCCGTCTCCCCGGCGCGGGCACCCCCGGGGCCCGGCGCTGGCACCGAGGCGAAGGGGGAGGTCCCCGACCGAGGCTCGCGGCGCCGGAGCCGGGATCCCGTACCTCCATCGCGGCGGGGGAAACGGAAAGACTGATCCGGCCGAGGCCCCGGTAGACCCGGCCGTCTCCCCGGCGCGGGCACCCCCGGGGCCCGGCGCGGGCACCGAGGCGAAGGGGGAGGTCCCCGACCGAGGCCCGCGGCGCCGGAGCCGGGATCCCGTACCTCCATCGCGGCGGGGGAAACGGAAAGTGATCCG
>NW_028269851.1:2500-5000 GCF_059756535.1 Pantherophis guttatus | reverse complement strand
CCCCGGGGCCCGGCGCTGGCACCGAGGCGAAGGGGGAGGTCCCCGACCGAGGCCCGCGGCGCCGGAGCCGGGATCCCGTACCTCCATCGCGGCGGGGGAAACGGAAAGACTGACCCGGCCGAGGCCCCGGTAGACCGGGACGGCTGCCGGGCGCGGGCACCCCCGGGGCCCGGCGCTGGCACCGAGGCGAAGGGGGAGGTCCCCGACCGAGGCCCGCGGCGCCGGAGCCGGGATCCCGTACCTCCATCGCGGCGGGGGAAACGGAAAGACTGACCCGGCCGAGGCCACGGTAGACCGGGACGGCTGCCGGGCGCGGGCACCCCCGGGGCCCGGCGCTGGCAACGAGGCGAAGGGGGAGGTCCCCGACCGAGGCCCGCGGCGCCGGAGCCGGGATCCCGTACCTCCATCGCGGCGGGGGAAACGGAAAGACTGACCCGGCCGAGGCCCCGGTAGACCGGGACGGCTGCCGGGCGCGGGCACCCCCGGGGCCCGGCGCTGGCACCGAGGCGAAGGGGGAGGTCCCCGACCGAGGCCCGCGGCGCCGGAGCCGGGATCCCGTACCTCCATCGCGGCGGGGGAAACGGAAAGACTGACCCGGCCGAGGCCACGGTAGACCGGGACGGCTGCCGGGCGCGGGCACCCCCGGGGCCCGGCGCTGGCAACGAGGCGAAGGGGGAGGTCCCCGACCGAGGCCCGCGGCGCCGGAGCCGGGATCCCGTACCTCCATCGCGGCGGGGGAAACGGAAAGACTGACCCGGCCGAGGCCCCGGTAGACCGGGACGGCTGCCGGGCGCGGGCACCCCCGGGGCCCGGCGCTGGCAACGAGGCGAAGGGGGAGGTCCCCGACCGAGGCCCGCGGCGCCGGAGCCGGGATCCCGTACCTCCATCGCGGCGGGGGAAACGGAAAGTGATGCGGCCGGGGCCCCGGTAGACCCGGCCGTCTCCCCGGCGCGGGCACCCCCGGGACCCGGCGCGGGCACCGAGGCGACGGCGGGGGTCCCCGACCGAGGCTCGCGGCGCCGGACCCGGGATCCCGTACCTCCATCGCGGCGGGGGAAACGGAAAGTGATCCGGCCGGGGCCCCGGTAGACCCGGCCGTCTCCCCGGCGCGGGCACCCCCGGGGCCCGGCGCTGGCACCGAGGCGAAGGGGGAGGTCCCCGACCGAGGCCCGCGGCGCCGGAGCCGGGATCCCGTACCTCCATCGCGGCGGGGGAAACGGAAAGACTGACCCGGCCGAGGCCCCGGTAGACCGGGACGGCTGCCGGGCGCGGGCACCCCCGGGGCCCGGCGCTGGCACCGAGGCGAAGGGGGAGGTCCCCGACCGAGGCCCGCGGCGCCGGAGCCGGGATCCCGTACCTCCATCGCGGCGGGGGAAACGGAAAGTGATCCGGCCGGGGCCCCGGTAGACCCGGCCGTCTCCCCCCGGCGCGGGCACCCCCGGGGCCCGGCGCTGGCACCGAGGCGAAGGGGGAGGTCCCCGACCGAGGCTCGCGGCGCCGGAGCCGGGATCCCGTACCTCCATCGCGGCGGGGGAAACGGAAAGACTGATCCGGCCGAGGCCCCGGTAGACCCGGCCGTCTCCCCGGCGCGGGCACCCCCGGGGCCCGGCGCGGGCACCGAGGCGAAGGGGGAGGTCCCCGACCGAGGCCCGCGGCGCCGGAGCCGGGATCCCGTACCTCCATCGCGGCGGGGGAAACGGAAAGTGATCCGGCCGGGGCCCCGGTAGACCCGGCCGTCTCCCCGGCGCGGGCACCCCCGGGGCCCGGCGCTGGCACCGAGGCGAAGGGGGAGGTCCCCGACCGAGGCTCGCGGCGCCGGAGCCGGGATCCCGTACCTCCATCGCGGCGGGGGAAACGGAAAGAACTGATCCGGCCGAGGCCCCGGTAGACCGGGACGGATGCCGGGCGCGGGGCACCCCCGGGGCCCGGCGCTGTCACCGAGGCGACGGCGGGGGTCCCCGACCGAGGCCCGCGGCGCCGGAGCCGGGATCCCCTAGTTCCATCGCGGCGGGGGAAACGGAAAGAGTGATCCGGCCGGGGCCCCGGTAAGCCGGACCGCCCAAGGCCGTCCCGGTAGACCCGGCCGTCTGCCCGGCGCGGGCACCCCCGGGGCCCGGCGCGGGCACCGACGCGACGGCGGGGGTCCCCGACCGAGGCCCGCGGCCCCGGAGCCGGGATCCCCTTCCGCCCCGCCGGGCTCGCCGGGCCCCTGAGCGGTGGACCGGCGGCTCTCCCTGGCCGGGGCCCGGCTGCGCCAAAGTGGAGCGTTCCCACCCCGGTCTACTCCGAAGGCGGCGAGGGGAGAGAGTCGGCGGGCCCGGCCGGGCGTCGGCATCCGGGACTCCCGCCGTTTCCCGGCCGCCGAGGCCTAGAAAGCCCCACGTCGATGGGGATCCCAAGGCGGGGTCCGCCAGGTGCGCGGAGATTTCTGGCGACTGCGTTTTCAGAACTCGTAGGGGTACCGGTCTACCGGGGTCCCCGACCGCCGGCAAGCCGACCG
>NW_028269850.1:0-52655 GCF_059756535.1 Pantherophis guttatus | reverse complement strand
TCCTGGTGTCCGTTTTTGCATTTGGTTTCAAAAAAAAAATTGGCTTCAAAAAACATTTTGGTTCCTGGGCGGAATTTTTCCTGACCATTAAGTCACGCGTTTTCTTCCCCAATCACCAAAAAGGCTCGATTTTTAAAAAGTGGAAGCAATACGATTTTTAGACATGAAATTTCATCCCGAAACTCATCCTGGTGTCCGTTTTTGCATTTGGTTTCAAAAAAAAAATTTGGCTTCAAAAAACATTTTGGTTCCTGGGCAGCATTTTCCTGACCATTAAGTCACGCGTTTTCTTCTCCAAACAGCAAAAAGGCTCGATTTTTAAAAAGTGGAAGCAACACCATTTTTAGACATGAAATTTTATCCTGAAACTCATCCTGGTGTCCATTTTTGCATTTGGTTTCAAAAAAAAAATTGGCTTCAAAAAACATTTTGGTTCCTGGGCGGAATTTTTCCTGACCATTAAGTCACGCGTTTTCTTCCCCAATCACCAAAAAGGCTCGATTTTTAAAAAGTGGAAGCAACACCATTTTTAGACATGGAAATTCATCCCGAAACTCATCCTGGTGTTCATTTTTGCATTTGGTTTGAAAAAAAAATTTGGCTCCAAAAAACATTTTGGTTCCTGGGCAGCATTTTTCCTGACCATTAAGTCACGCATTTTCTTCCCCAATCACCAAAAAGGCTCGATTTTTAAAAAGTGGAAGCAACACCATTTTTAGACATGGAATTTCATCCCGAAACTCATCCTGGTGTCCGTTTTTGCATTTGGTTTCAAAAAAAAATTTGGCTTAAAAAAACATTTTGGTTCCTGGGCAGTGTTTTTCCTGACCATTAAGTCACGCGTTTTCTTCCCCCATCACCAAAAAGGCTCGATTTTTAAAAAGTGGAAGCAACACCATTTTTAGACATGGAATTTTATCCTGAAACTCATCCTGGTGTCCATTTTTGCATTTGGTTTCAAAAAAAAAATTGGCTTCAAAAAACATTTTGGTTCCTGGGCAGTGTTTTTCCTGACCATTAAGTCGCGCGTATTCTTCCCCCATCACCAAAAAGGCTCGATTTTTAAAAAGAGGAAGCAATACGATTTTTAGACATGGAATTTCATCCCGAATCTCATCCTGGTGTCCGTTTTTGCATTTGGTTTCAAAAAAAAAATTTGGCTTCAAAAAACATTTTGGTTCCTGGGCAGCATTTTCCTGACCATTAAGTCACGCGTTTTCTTCCCCAATCACCAAAAAGGCTCGATTTTTAAAAAGTGGAAGCAACACCATTTTTAGACATGGAATTTCATGCCGAAACTCATCCTCATGTCCGTTTTTGTATTTGGTTTCAAAAAAAAATTTGGCTTCAAAAAAGATTTTGCTTCCTAGGCAGCATTTTTCCTGACCATTAAGTCACGCGTTTTCTTCCCCAATCACCAAAAAGGCTCGATTTTTAAAAAGTGGAAGCAACACCATTTTTAGACATGGAATTTCATCCCGAAACTCATCCTGGTGTCCATTTTTGCATTTGGTTTCAAAAAAAAATTTGGCTCCAAAAAACATTTTGATTCCTGGGCAGTGTTTTTCCTGACCATTAAGTCACGCGTTTTCTTCCCCAATCACCAAAAAGGCTCAATTTTTAAAAAGTGGAAGCAATACCATTTTTAGACATGGAATTTCATCCCGAAACTCATCCTGGTGTTCATTTTTGCATTTGGTTTGAAAAAAAAATTTGGCTCCAAAAAACATTTTGGTTCCTGGGCAGCATTTTTCCTGACCATTAAGTCACGCGTTTTCTTCCCCAATCACCAAAAAGGCTCGATTTTTAAAAAGTGGAAGCAATACCATTTTTAGAGATGGAAATTCATTCCGAAACTCATCCTGGTGTCCGTTTTTGCATTTGGTTTCAAAAAAAAAAATTTGGCTTCAAAAAACATTTTGGTTCCTGGGCAGTATTTTCGTGACCATTAAGTCACGCGTTTTCTTCCCCAATCACCAAAAAGGCTCGATTTTTAAAAAGTGAAAGCAACACCATTTTTAGACATGGAATTTCATCCCGAAACTCATCCTCGTGTCCATTTTTGCATTTGGTTTCAAAAAAAAAATTGGCTTCAAAAAACATTTTGGTTCCTGGGCGGAATTTTTCCTGACCATTAAGTCACGCGTTTTCTTCCCCAATCACCAAAAAGGCTCGATTTTTAAAAGTGGAAGCAATACGATTTTTAGACATGAAATTTCATCCCGAAACTCATCCTGGTGTCCGTTTTTGCATTTGGTTTCAAAAAAAAAATTTGGCTTCAAAAAACATTTTGGTTCCTGGGCAGCATTTTCCTGACCATTAAGTCACGCGTTTTCTTCTCCAAACAGCAAAAAGGCTCGATTTTTAAAAAGTGGAAGCAACACCATTTTTAGACATGAAATTTTATCCTGAAACTCATCCTGGTGTCCATTTTTGCATTTGGTTTCAAAAAAAAAATTGGCTTCAAAAAACATTTTGGTTCCTGGGCAGTGTTTTTCCTGACCATTAAGTCACGCGTATTCTTCCCCCATCACCAAAAAGGCTCGATTTTTAAAAAGAGGAAGCAATACGATTTTTAGACATGGAATTTCATCCCGAATCTCATCCTGGTGTCCGTTTTTGCATTTGGTTTCAAAAAAAAAATTTGGCTTCAAAAAACATTTTGGTTCCTGGGCAGCATTTTCCTGACCATTAAGTCACGCGTTTTCTTCCCCAATCACCAAAAAGGCTCGATTTTTAAAAACTGGAAGCAACACCATTTTTAGACATGGAATTTCATGCCGAAACTCATCCTCATGTCCGTTTTTGTATTTGGTTTCAAAAAAAAATTTGGCTTCAAAAAAGATTTTGCTTCCTGGGCAGCATTTTTCCTGACCATTAAGTCACGCGTTTTCTTCCCCAATCACCAAAAAGGCTCGATTTTTAAAAAGTGGAAGCAACACCATTTTTAGACATGGAATTTCATCCCGAAACTCATCCTGGTGTCCATTTTTGCATTTGGTTTCAAAAAAAAATTTGGCTCCAAAAAACATTTTGATTCCTGGGCAGTGTTTTTCCTGACCATTAAGTCACGCGTTTTCTTCCCCAATCACCAAAAAGGCTCAATTTTTAAAAAGTGGAAGCAATACCATTTTTAGACATGGAATTTCATCCCGAAACTCATCCTGGTGTTCATTTTTGCATTTGGTTTGAAAAAAAAATTTGGCTCCAAAAAACATTTTGGTTCCTGGGCAGCATTTTTCCTGACCATTAAGTCACGCGTTTTCTTCCCCAATCACCAAAAAGGCTCGATTTTTAAAAAGTGGAAGCAATACCATTTTTAGAGATGGAAATTCATTCCGAAACTCATCCTGGTGTCCGTTTTTGCATTTGGTTTCAAAAAAAAAAATTTGGCTTCAAAAAACATTTTGGTTCCTGGGCAGCATTTTCGTGACCATTAAGTCACGCGTTTTCTTCCCCAATCACCAAAAAGGCTCGATTTTTAAAAAGTGAAAGCAACACCATTTTTAGACATGGAATTTCATCCCGAAACTCATCCTCGTGTCCATTTTTGCATTTGGTTTCAAAAAAAAAATTGGCTTCAAAAAACATTTTGGTTCCTGGGCGGAATTTTTCCTGACCATTAAGTCACGCGTTTTCTTCCCCAATCACCAAAAAGGCTCGATTTTTAAAAAGTGGAAGCAATACGATTTTTAGACATGAAATTTCATCCCGAAACTCATCCTGGTGTCCGTTTTTGCATTTGGTTTCAAAAAAAAAATTTGGCTTCAAAAAACATTTTGGTTCCTGGGCAGCATTTTCCTGACCATTAAGTCACGCGTTTTCTTCTCCAAACAGCAAAAAGGCTCGATTTTTAAAAAGTGGAAGCAACACCATTTTTAGACATGAAATTTTATCCTGAAACTCATCCTGGTGTCCATTTTTGCATTTGGTTTCAAAAAAAAAATTGGCTTCAAAAAACATTTTGGTTCCTGGGCGGAATTTTTCCTGACCATTAAGTCACGCGTTTTCTTCCCCAATCACCAAAAAGGCTCGATTTTTAAAAAGTGGAAGCAACACCATTTTTAGACATGGAAATTCATCCCGAAACTCATCCTGGTGTTCATTTTTGCATTTGGTTTGAAAAAAAAATTTGGCTCCAAAAAACATTTTGGTTCCTGGGCAGCATTTTTCCTGACCATTAAGTCACGCCTTTTCTTCCCCAATCACCAAAAAGGCTCGATTTTTAAAAAGTGGAAGCAATACCATTTTTAGACATGGAAATTCATTCCGAAACTCATCCTGGTGTCCGTTTTTGCATTTGTTTTGAAAAAAAAAATTTGGCTTCAAAAAACATTTTGGTTCCTGGGCAGCATTTTTCCAGACCATTAAGTCACGCGTTTTCTTCCCCAATCACCAAAAAGGCTCTATTTTTAAAAAGTGGAAGCAACACCATTTTTAGACATGGAATTTGAACCCGAAACTCATCCTCGTGTCCGTTTTTGTATTTGGTTTCAAAAAAGAATTTGGCTTCAAAAAACATTTTGGTTCCTGGGCGGCATTTTTCCTGACCATTAAGTCACGCGTTTTCTTCCCCAATCACCAAAAAGGCTCAATTTATAAAAAGGGGAAGCAACACCATTTTTAGACATGGAATTTCAACCCGAAACTCATCCTGGTGTTCATTTTTGCATTTGGTTTGAAAAAAAAATTTGGCTCCAAAAAACATTTTGGTTCCTGGGCAGCATTTTTCCTGACCATTAAGTCACGCGTTTTCTTCCCCAATCACCAAAAAGGCTCGATTTTTTAAAAGTGGAAGCAACACCATTTTTAGACATGGAATTGCATCCCGAAACTCATCCTGGTATCCGTTTTTGCATTTGGTTTCAAAAAAAAATTTGGCTTCAAAAAACATTTTGGTTCCTGGGCAGTGTTTTTCCTGACCATTAAGTCACGCGTTTTCTTCCCCAATCAACAAAAAGGCTCGATTTTTAAAAAGTGGAAGCAACACCATTTTTAGACATGGAATTTTATCCTGAAACTCATCCTGGTGTCAATTTTGGCATTTGGTTTCAAAAAAAAAATTTGGCTTCAAAAAACATTTTGGTTCCTGGGCGGCATTTTTCCTGACCATTAAGTCACGCGTTTTCTTCCCCAATCACCAAAAAGGCTCGATTTTTAAAAAGTGGAAGCAATACGATTTTTAGACATGGAATTTCATCCCGAATCTCATCCTGGTGTCCGTTTTTGCATTTGGTTTCAAAAAAAAATTTGCCTTCAAAAAACATTTTGGTTCCTGGGCAGCATTTTCCTGACCATTAAGTCACGCGTTTTCTTCCCCAATCACCAAAAAGGCTCGATTTTTAAAAAGTGGAAGCAACACCATTTTTAGACATGGAATTTCAACCCGAAACTCATCCTGGTGTCCGTTTTTGCATTTGGTTTCAAAAAAAAATTTGGCTTAAAAAAACATTTTGGTTCCTGGGCAGTGTTTTTCCTGACCATTAAGTCACGCGTTTTCTTCCCCAATCAACAAAAAGGCTCGATTTTAAAAAAGTGGAAGCAACACCATTTTTAGACATGGAATTTTATCCTGAAACTCATCCTGGTGTCAATTTTTGCATTTGGTTTCAAAAAAAAAATTTGGCTTCAAAAAACATTTTGGTTCCTGGGCGGCATTTTTCCTGACCATTAAGTCACGCGTTTTCTTCCCCAATCACCAAAAAGGCTCGATTTTTAAAAAGTGGAAGCAACACCATTTTTAGACATGGAATTTCATCCCGAATCTCATCCTGGTGTCCGTTTTTGCATTTGGTTTCAAAAAAAAAAATTTGGCTTCAAAAAACATTTTGGTTCCTGGGCAGCATTTTCCTGACCATTAAGTCACGCGTTTTCTTCCCCAATCACCAAAAAGGCTCGATTTTTAAAAAGTGGAAGCAACACCATTTTTAGACATGGAATTTCATCCCGAAACTCATCCTCATGTCCGTTTTTGTATTTGGTTTCAAAAAAAAATTTGGCTTCAAAAAAGATTTTGGTTCCTGGGCAGCATTTTTCCTGACCATTAAGTCACGCGTTTTCTTCCCCAATCACCAAAAAGGCTCGATTTTTAAAAAGTGGAAGCAACACCATTTTTAGACATGGAATTTCATCCCGAAACTCATCCTGGTGTCCATTTTTGCATTTCGTTTCAAAAAAAAATTGGCTTCAAAAAACATTTTGGTTCCTGGGCAGTGTTTTTCCTGACCATTAAGTCACGCGTTTTCTTCCCCAATCACCAAAAAGGCTCGATTTTTAAAAATTGGAAGCAACACCATTTTTAGACATGGAATTTCATGCCGAAACTCATCCTGGTGTCCGTTTTTGCATTTGGTTTCAAAAAAAAATTTGGCTTCAAAAAACATTTTGGTTCCTGGGCAGCATTTTCCTGACCATTAAGTCACGCGTTTTCTTCCCCAAACAGCAAAAAGGCTCGATTTTTAAAAAGTGGAAGCAACACCATTTTTAGACATGGAATTTCGTCCCGAAACTCATCCTGGTGTCCATTTTTGCATTTGGTTTCAAAAAAAAATTTGGCTTCAAAAAACATTTTGGTTCCTAGGCAGCATTTTTCCTGACCATTAAGTCACGCATTTTCTTCCCCAATCATCAAAAAGGCTCGATTTTTAAAAAGTGGAAGCAACACCATTTTTAGAAATGGAATTTTATCATGAAACTCATCCTGGTGTCCATTTTTGCATTTGGTTTCAAAAAAAAAATTTGGCTTCAAAAAACATTTTGGTTCCTGGGCGGCATTTTTCCTGACCATTAAGTCACGCATTTTCTTCCCCAATCACCAAAAAGGCTCAATTTCTTAAAAGGGGAAGCAACACCATTTTTAGACATGGAATTTGAACCCGAAACTCATCCTGGTGTTCATTTTTATATTTGGTTTGAAAAAAAAAATTGGCTCCAAAAAACATTTTGGTTCCTGGGCAGTGTTTTTCCTGACCATTAAGTCACGCGTTTTCTTCCCCAATCACCAAAAAGGCTCGATTTTTAAAAAGTGGAAGCAACACCATTTTTAGACATGGAATTTCATCCCGAAACTCATCCTGGTGTCCGTTTTTGCATTTGGTTTCAAAAAAAAATTTGGCTTCAAAAAACATTTTGGTTCCTGGGCAGCATTTTTCCTGACCATTAAGTCACGCATTTTCTTCCCCAATCACCAAAAAGGCTCTATTTTTAAAAAGTGGAAGCAATACCATTTTTAGACATGGAATTTCATCCCGAAACTCATCCTGGTGTCCGTTTTTGCATTTGGTTTCAAAAAAAAATTTGGCTTCAAAAAACATTTTGGTTCCTGGGCAGCATTTTCCTGACCATTAAGTCACGCGTTTTCTTCCCCAAACAGCAAACAGGCTCGATTTTTAAAAAGTGGAAGCAATACCATTTTTAGACATGGAATTTCATCCCGAAACTCATCCTGGTGTTCATTTTTGCATTTGGTTTGAAAAAAAAATTTGGCTCCAAAAAACATTTTGGTTCCTGGGCAGTGTTTTTCCTGACCATTAAGTCACGCGTTTTCTTCCCCAATCACCAAAAAGGCTCAATTTTTAAAAAGTGGAAGCAACACCATTTTTAGACATGGAATTTCATGACGAAACTCATCCTGGTGTCCGTTTTTGCATTTGGTTTCAAAAAAAAAAATTTGGCTTCAAAAAACATTTTGGTTCCTGGGCAGCATTTTCCTGACCATTAAGTCACGCGTTTTCTTCCCCAATCACCAAAAAGGCTCGATTTTTAAAAAGTGAAAGCAACACCATTTTTAGACATGGAATTTCATCCCGAAACTCATCCTCGTGTCCATTTTTGTATTTGGTTTCAAAAAAAAATTTGGCTTCAAAAAACATTTTGGTTCCTGGGCAGCATTTTTACTGACCATTAAGTCACGCGTTTTCTTCCCCAATCACCAAAAAGGCTCGATTTTTAAAAAGTGGAAGCAACACCATTTTTAGACATGGAATTTCATCCCGAAACTCATCCTGGTGTCCGTTTTTGCATTTGGTTTCAAAAAAAAATTTGGCTTAAAAAAACATTTTGGTTCCTGGGCAGTGTTTTTCCTGACCATTAAGTCACGCGTATTCTTCCCCCATCACCAAAAAGGCTCGATTTTTAAAAAGAGGAAGCAATACGATTTTTAGACATGGAATTTCATCCCGAATCTCATCCTGGTGTCCGTTTTTGCATTTGGTTTCAAAAAAAAAAATTTGGCTTCAAAAAACATTTTGGTTCCTGGGCAGCATTTTCCTGACCATTAAGTCACGCGTTTTCTTCCCCAATCACCAAAAAGGCTCGATTTTTAAAAAGTGGAAGCAACACCATTTTTAGACATGGAATTTCATGCCGAAACTCATCCTCATGTCCGTTTTTGTATTTGGTTTCAAAAAAAAATTTGGCTTCAAAAAAGATTTTGCTTCCTGGGCAGCATTTTTCCTGACCATTAAGTCACGCGTTTTCTTCCCCAATCACCAAAAAGGCTCGATTTTTAAAAAGTGGAAGCAACACCATTTTTAGACATGGAATTTCATCCCGAAACTCATCCTGGTGTCCATTTTTGCATTTGGTTTCAAAAAAAAATTTGGCTCCAAAAAACATTTTGATTCCTGGGCAGTGTTTTTCCTGACCATTAAGTCACGCGTTTTCTTCCCCAATCACCAAAAAGGCTCAATTTTTAAAAAGTGGAAGCAATACCATTTTTAGACATGGAATTTCATCCCGAAACTCATCCTGGTGTTCATTTTTGCATTTGGTTTGAAAAAAAAATTTGGCTCCAAAAAACATTTTGGTTCCTGGGCAGCATTTTTCCTGACCATTAAGTCACGCGTTTTCTTCCCCAATCACCAAAAAGACTCGATTTTTAAAAAGTGGAAGCAATACCATTTTTAGAGATGGAAATTCATTCCGAAACTCATCCTGGTGTCCGTTTTTGCATTTGGTTTCAAAAAAAAAAATTTGGCTTCAAAAAACATTTTGGTTCCTGGGCAGCATTTTCGTGACCATTAAGTCACGCGTTTTCTTCCCCAATCACCAAAAAGGCTCGATTTTTAAAAAGTGAAAGCAACACCATTTTTAGACATGGAATTTCATCCCGAAACTCATCCTCGTGTCCATTTTTGCATTTGGTTTCAAAAAAAAAATTGGCTTCAAAAAACATTTTGGTTCCTGGGCGGAATTTTTCCTGACCATTAAGTCACGCGTTTTCTTCCCCAATCACCAAAAAGGCTCGATTTTTAAAAAGTGGAAGCAATACGATTTTTAGACATGAAATTTCATCCCGAAACTCATCCTGGTGTCCGTTTTTGCATTTGGTTTCAAAAAAAAAATTTGGCTTCAAAAAACATTTTGGTTCCTGGGCAGCATTTTCCTGACCATTAAGTCACGCGTTTTCTTCTCCAAACAGCAAAAAGGCTCGATTTTTTAAAAGTGGAAGCAACACCATTTTTAGACATGAAATTTTATCCTGAAACTCATCCTGGTGTCCATTTTTGCATTTGGTTTCAAAAAAAAAATTGGCTTCAAAAAACATTTTGGTTCCTGGGCGGAATTTTTCCTGACCATTAAGTCACGCGTTTTCTTCCCCAATCACCAAAAAGGCTCGATTTTTAAAAAGTGGAAGCAATACGATTTTTAGACATGGAATTTCATCCCGAAACTCATCCTGGTGTCCGTTTTTGCATTTGGTTTCAAAAAAAAAATATGGCTTCAAAAAACATTTTGGTTCCTGGGCAGCATTTTCCTGACCATTAAGTCACGCGTTTTCTTCTCCAAACAGCAAAAAGGCTCGATTTTTAAAAAGTGGAAGCAACACCATTTTTAGACATGGAATTTCGTCCCGAAACTCATCCTGGTGTCCGTTTTTGCATTTGGTTTCAAAAAAAAAATTTGGCTTCAAAAAACATTTTGGTTCCTGGGCAGCATTTTTCCGGACCATTAAGTCACGCGTTTTCTTCCCCAATCAACAAAAAGGCTCGATTTTAAAAAAGTGGAAGCAACACAATTTTTAGACATGGAATTTTATCCTGAAACTCATCCTGGTGTCCATTTTTGCATTTGGTTTCAAAAAAAAAATTTGGCTTCAAAAAACATTTTGGTTCCTGGGCGGCATTTTTCCTGACCATTAAGTCACACGTTTTCTTCCCCAATCACCAAAAAGGCTCAATTTCTTAAAAGGGGAAGCAACACCATTTTTAGACATGGAATTTGAACCCGAAACTCATCCTGGTGTTCATTTTTATATTTGGTTTGAAAAAAAAAATTGGCTCCAAAAAACATTTTGGTTCCTGGGCAGTGTTTTTCCTGACCATTAAGTCACGCGTTTTCTTCCCCAATCACCAAAAAGGCTCGATTTTTAAAAAGTGGAAGCAACACCATTTTTAGACATGGAATTTCATCCCGAAACTCATCCTGGTGTCCGTTTTTGCATTTGGTTTCAAAAAAAAATTTGGCTTCAAAAAACATTTTGGTTCCTGGGCAGCATTTTTCCTGACCATTAAGTCACGTATTTTCTTCCCCAATCACCAAAAAGGCTCTATTTTTAAAAAGTGGAAGCAATACCATTTTTAGACATGGAATTTCATCCCGAAACTCATCCTGGTGTCCGTTTTTGCATTTGGTTTCAAAAAAAATTTGGCTTCAAAAAACATTTTGGTTCCTGGGCAGCATTTTCCTGACCATTAAGTCACGCGTTTTCTTCCCCAAACAGCAAACAGGCTCGATTTTTGAAAAGTGGAAGCAATACCATTTTTAGACATGGAATTTCATCCCGAAACTCATCCTGGTGTTCATTTTTGCATTTGGTTTGAAAAAAAAATTTGGCTCCAAAAAACATTTTGGTTCCTGGGCAGTGTTTTTCCTGACCATTAAGTCACGCGTTTTCTTCCCCAATCACCAAAAAGGCTCAATTTTTAAAAAGTGGAAGCAACACCATTTTTAGACATGGAATTTCATGACGAAACTCATCCTGGTGTCCGTTTTTGCATTTGGTTTCAAAAAAAAAAATTTGGCTTCAAAAAACATTTTGGTTCCTGGGCAGTGTTTTTCCTGACCATTAAGTCACGCGTATTCTTCCCCCATCACCAAAAAGGCTCGATTTTTAAAAAGAGGAAGCAATACGATTTTTAGACATGGAATTTCATCCCGAATCTCATCCTGGTGTCCGTTTTTGCATTTGGTTTCAAAAAAAAAAATTTGGCTTCAAAAAACATTTTGGTTCCTGGGCAGCATTTTCCTGACCATTAAGTCACCCGTTTTCTTCCCCAATCACCAAAAAGGCTCGATTTTTAAAAAGTGGAAGCAACACCATTTTTAGACATGGAATTTCATGCCGAAACTCATCCTCATGTCCGTTTTTGTATTTGGTTTCAAAAAAAAATTTGGCTTCAAAAAAGATTTTGGTTCCTGGGCAGCATTTTTCCTGACCATTAAGTCACGCGTTTTCTTCCCCAATCACCAAAAAGGCTCGATTTTTAAAAAGTGGAAGCAAAACCATTTTTAGACATGGAATTTCATCCCGAAACTCATCCTGGTGTTCATTTTTGCATTTGGTTTGAAAAAAAAATTTGGCTCCAAAAAACATTTTGGTTCCTGGGCGGCATTTTTCCTGACCATTAAGTCACGCGTTTTCTTCCCCAATCACCAAAAAGGCTCAATTTTTAAAAAGTGGAAGCAATACCATTTTTAGACATGGAATTTCATCCCGAAACTCATCCTGGTGTTCATTTTTGCATTTGGTTTCAAAAAAAAAAATTTGGCTTCAAAAAACATTTTGGTTCCTGGGCAGCATTTTCGTGACCATTAAGTCACGCGTTTTCTTCCCCAATCACCAAAAAGGCTCGATTTTTAAAAAGTGAAAGCAACACCATTTTTAGACATGGAATTTCATCCCGAAACTCATCCTCGTGTCCATTTTTGCATTTGGTTTCAAAAAAAAAATTGGCTTCAAAAAACATTTTGGTTCCTGGGCGGAATTTTTCCTGACCATTAAGTCACGCGTTTTCTTCCCCAATCACCAAAAAGGCTCGATTTTTAAAAAGTGGAAGCAATACGATTTTTAGACATGAAATTTCATCCCGAAACTCATCCTGGTGTCCGTTTTTGCATTTGGTTTCAAAAAAAAAATTTGGCTTCAAAAAACATTTTGGTTCCTGGGCAGCATTTTCCTGACCATTAAGTCACGCGTTTTCTTCTCCAAACAGCAAAAAGGCTCGATTTTTTAAAAGTGGAAGCAACACCATTTTTAGACATGAAATTTTATCCTGAAACTCATCCTGGTGTCCATTTTTGCATTTGGTTTCAAAAAAAAAATTGGCTTCAAAAAACATTTTGGTTCCTGGGCGGAATTTTTCCTGACCATTAAGTCACGCGTTTTCTTCCCCAATCACCAAAAAGGCTCGATTTTTAAAAAGTGGAAGCAATACGATTTTTAGACATGGAATTTCATCCCGAAACTCATCCTGGTGTCCGTTTTTGCATTTGGTTTCAAAAAAAAAATATGGCTTCAAAAAACATTTTGGTTCCTGGGCAGCATTTTCCTGACCATTAAGTCACGCGTTTTCTTCTCCAAACAGCAAAAAGGCTCGATTTTTAAAAAGTGGAAGCAACACCATTTTTAGACATGGAATTTCGTCCCGAAACTCATCCTGGTGTCCGTTTTTGCATTTGGTTTCAAAAAAAAAATTTGGCTTCAAAAAACATTTTGGTTCCTGGGCAGCATTTTTCCGGACCATTAAGTCACGCGTTTTCTTCCCCAATCAACAAAAAGGCTCGATTTTAAAAAAGTGGAAGCAACACAATTTTTAGACATGGAATTTTATCCTGAAACTCATCCTGGTGTCCATTTTTGCATTTGGTTTCAAAAAAAAAATTTGGCTTCAAAAAACATTTTGGTTCCTGGGCGGCATTTTTCCTGACCATTAAGTCACACGTTTTCTTCCCCAATCACCAAAAAGGCTCAATTTCTTAAAAGGGGAAGCAACACCATTTTTAGACATGGAATTTGAACCCGAAACTCATCCTGGTGTTCATTTTTATATTTGGTTTGAAAAAAAAAATTGGCTCCAAAAAACATTTTGGTTCCTGGGCAGTGTTTTTCCTGACCATTAAGTCACGCGTTTTCTTCCCCAATCACCAAAAAGGCTCGATTTTTAAAAAGTGGAAGCAACACCATTTTTAGACATGGAATTTCATCCCGAAACTCATCCTGGTGTCCGTTTTTGCATTTGGTTTCAAAAAAAAATTTGGCTTCAAAAAACATTTTGGTTCCTGGGCAGCATTTTTCCTGACCATTAAGTCACGTATTTTCTTCCCCAATCACCAAAAAGGCTCTATTTTTAAAAAGTGGAAGCAATACCATTTTTAGACATGGAATTTCATCCCGAAACTCATCCTGGTGTCCGATTTTGCATTTGGTTTCAAAAAAAATTTGGCTTCAAAAAACATTTTGGTTCCTGGGCAGCATTTTCCTGACCATTAAGTCACGCGTTTTCTTCCCCAAACAGCAAACAGGCTCGATTTTTAAAAAGTGGAAGCAATACCATTTTTAGACATGGAATTTCATCCCGAAACTCATCCTGGTGTTCATTTTTGCATTTGGTTTGAAAAAAAAATTTGGCTCCAAAAAACATTTTGGTTCCTGGGCAGTGTTTTTCCTGACCATTAAGTCACGCGTTTTCTTCCCCAATCACCAAAAAGGCTCAATTTTTAAAAAGTGAAAGCAACACCATTTTTAGACATGGAATTTCATCCCGAAACTCATCCTCGTGTCCGTTTTTGCATTTGGTTTCAAAAAAAAAATTGGCTTCAAAAAACATTTTGGTTCCTGGGCAGTGTTTTTCCTGACCATTAAGTCACGCGTTTTCTTCCCCAATCACCAAAAAGGCTCGATTTTTAAAAATTGGAAGCAATACGATTTTTAGACATGAAATTTCATCCCGAAACTCATCCTGGTGTCCGTTTTTGCATTTGGTTTCAAAAAAAAAATTTGGCTTCAAAAAACATTTTGGTTCCTGGGCAGCATTTTCCTGACCATTAAGTCACGCGTTTTCTTCTCCAAACAGCAAAAAGGCTCGATTTTTTAAAAGTGGAAGCAACACCATTTTTAGACATGAAATTTTATCCTGAAACTCATCCTGGTGTCCATTTTTGCATTTGGTTTCAAAAAAAAAATTGGCTTCAAAAAACATTTTGGTTCCTGGGCGGAATTTTTCCTGACCATTAAGTCACACGTTTTCTTCCCCAATCACCAAAAAGGCTCAATTTCTTAAAAGGGGAAGCAACACCATTTTTAGACATGGAATTTGAACCCGAAACTCATCCTGG
Organism: Pantherophis guttatus; assembly: GCF_059756535.1. NCBI lineage: Eukaryota > Metazoa > Chordata > Lepidosauria > Squamata > Colubridae > Pantherophis > Pantherophis guttatus. The sequence goes on along the minus strand of NW_028269850.1, from coordinate 38,318 downwards.
TGTTCATTTTTATATTTGGTTTGAAAAAAAAAATGGGCTCCAAAAAACATTTTGGTTCCTGGGCAGTGTTTTTCCTGACCATTAAGTCACGCGTTTTCTTCCCCAATCACCAAAAAGGCTCGATTTTTAAAAAGTGGAAGCAACACCATTTTTAGACATGGAATTTCATCCCGAAACTCATCCTGGTGTCCGTTTTTGCATTTGGTTTCAAAAAAAAATTTGGCTTCAAAAAACATTTTGGTTCCTGGGCAGCATTTTTCCTGACCATTAAGTCACGTATTTTCTTCCCCAATCACCAAAAAGGCTCTATTTTTAAAAAGTGGAAGCAATACCATTTTTAGACATGGAATTTCATCCCGAAACTCATCCTGGTGTCCGTTTTTGCATTTGGTTTCAAAAAAAAATTTGGCTTCAAAAAACATTTTGGTTCCTGGGCAGCATTTTCCTGACCATTAAGTCACGCGTTTTCTTCCCCAAACAGCAAACAGGCTCGATTTTTAAAAAGTGGAAGCAATACCATTTTTAGACATGGAATTTCATCCCGAAACTCATCCTGGTGTTCATTTTTGCATTTGGTTTGAAAAAAAAATTTGGCTCCAAAAAACATTTTGGTTCCTGGGCAGTGTTTTTCCTGACCATTAAGTCACGCGTTTTCTTCCCCAATCACCAAAAAGGCTCAATTTTTAAAAAGTGGAAGCAACACCATTTTTAGACATGGAATTTCATGACGAAACTCATCCTGGTGTCCGTTTTTGCATTTGGTTTCAAAAAAAAAAATTTGGCTTCAAAAAACATTTTGGTTCCTGGGCAGTGTTTTTCCTGACCATTAAGTCACGCGTATTCTTCCCCCATCACCAAAAAGGCTCGATTTTTAAAAAGAGGAAGCAATACGATTTTTAGACATGGAATTTCATCCCGAATCTCATCCTGGTGTCCGTTTTTGCATTTGGTTTCAAAAAAAAAAATTTGGCTTCAAAAAACATTTTGGTTCCTGGGCAGCATTTTCCTGACCATTAAGTCACGCGTTTTCTTCCCCAATCACCAAAAAGGCTCGATTTTTAAAAAGTGGAAGCAACACCATTTTTAGACATGGAATTTCATCCCGAAACTCATCCTGGTGTCCGTTTTTGCATTTGGTTTCAAAAAAAAATTTGGCTTCAAAAAACATTTTGGTTCCTGGGCAGCATTTTTCCTGACCATTAAGTCACGTATTTTCTTCCCCAATCACCAAAAAGGCTCTATTTTTAAAAAGTGGAAGCAATACCATTTTTAGACATGGAATTTCATCCCGAAACTCATCCTGGTGTCCGTTTTTGCATTTGGTTTCAAAAAAAAATTTGGCTTCAAAAAACATTTTGGTTCCTGGGCAGCATTTTCCTGACCATTAAGTCACGCGTTTTCTTCCCCAAACAGCAAACAGGCTCGATTTTTAAAAAGTGGAAGCAATACCATTTTTAGACATGGAATTTCATCCCGAAACTCATCCTGGTGTTCATTTTTGCATTTGGTTTGAAAAAAAAATTTGGCTCCAAAAAACATTTTGGTTCCTGGGCAGTGTTTTTCCTGACCATTAAGTCACGCGTTTTCTTCCCCAATCACCAAAAAGGCTCAATTTTTAAAAAGTGGAAGCAACACCATTTTTAGACATGGAATTTCATGACGAAACTCATCCTGGTGTCCGTTTTTGCATTTGGTTTCAAAAAAAAAAATTTGGCTTCAAAAAACATTTTGGTTCCTGGGCAGTGTTTTTCCTGACCATTAAGTCACGCGTATTCTTCCCCCATCACCAAAAAGGCTCGATTTTTAAAAAGAGGAAGCAATACGATTTTTAGACATGGAATTTCATCCCGAATCTCATCCTGGTGTCCGTTTTTGCATTTGGTTTCAAAAAAAAAAATTTGGCTTCAAAAAACATTTTGGTTCCTGGGCAGCATTTTCCTGACCATTAAGTCACCCGTTTTCTTCCCCAATCACCAAAAAGGCTCGATTTTTAAAAAGTGGAAGCAACACTATTTTTAGACATGGAATTTCATGCCGAAACTCATCCTCATGTCCGTTTTTGTATTTGGTTTCAAAAAAAAATTTGGCTTCAAAAAAGATTTTGGTTCCTGGGCAGCATTTTTCCTGACCATTAAGTCACGCGTTTTCTTCCCCAATCACCAAAAAGGCTCGATTTTTAAAAAGTGGAAGCAACACCATTTTTAGACATGGAATTTCATCCCGAAACTCATCCTGGTGTCCATTTTTGCATTTGGTTTCAAAAAAAAATTTGGCTCCAAAAAACATTTTGATTCCTGGGCAGTGTTTTTCTTGACCATTAAGTCACGCGTTTTCTTCCCCAATCACCAAAAAGGCTCAATTTTTAAAAAGTGGAAGCAATACCATTTTTAGACATGGAATTTCATCCCGAAACTCATCCTGGTGTTCATTTTTGCATTTGGTTTGAAAAAAAAATTTGGCTCCAAAAAACATTTTGGTTCCTGGGCAGCATTTTTCCTGACCATTAAGTCACGCGTTTTCTTGCCCAATCACCAAAAAGGCTCGATTTTTAAAAAGTGGAAGCAATACCATTTTTAGAGATGGAAATTCATTCCGAAACTCATCCTGGTGTCCGTTTTTGCATTTGGTTTCAAAAAAAAAAATTTGGCTTCAAAAAACATTTTGGTACCTGGGCAGCATTTTCGTGACCATTAAGTCACGCGTTTTCTTGCCCAATCACCAAAAAGGCTCGATTTTTAAAAAGTGAAAGCAACACCATTTTTAGACATGGAATTTCATCCCGAAACTCATCCTCATGTCCATTTTTGCATTTGGTTTCAAAAAAAAAATTGGCTTCAAAAAACATTTTGGTTCCTGGGCGGAATTTTTCCTGACCATTAAGTCACGCGTTTTCTTCCCCAATCACCAAAAAGGCTCGATTTTTAAAAAGTGGAAGCAATACGATTTTTAGACATGAAATTTCATCCCGAAACTCATCCTGGTGTCCGTTTTTGCATTTGGTTTCAAAAAAAAAATTTGGCTTCAAAAAACATTTTGGTTCCTGGGCAGCATTTTCCTGACCATTAAGTCACGCGTTTTCTTCTCCAAACAGCAAAAAGGCTCGATTTTTAAAAAGTGGAAGCAACACCATTTTTAGACATGAAATTTTATCCTGAAACTCATCCTGGTGTCCATTTTTGCATTTGGTTTCAAAAAAAAAATTGGCTTCAAAAAACATTTTGGTTCCTGGGCGGAATTTTTCCTGACCATTAAGTCACGCGTTTTCTTCCCCAATCACCAAAAAGGCTCGATTTTTAAAAAGTGGAAGCAACACCATTTTTAGACATGGAAATTCATCCCGAAACTCATCCTGGTGTTCATTTTTGCATTTGGTTTGAAAAAAAAATTTGGCTCCAAAAAACATTTTGGTTCCTGGGCAGCATTTTTCCTGACCATTAGGTCACGCATTTTCTTCCCCAATCACCAAAAAGGCTCGATTTTTAAAAAGTGGAAGCAATACCATTTTTAGACATGGAAATTCATTCCGAAACTCATCCTGGTGTCCGTTTTTGCATTTGGTTTCAAAAAAAAAATTTGGCTTCAAAAAACATTTTGGTTCCTGGGCAGCATTTTTCCAGACCATTAAGTCACGCGTTTTCTTCCCCAATCACCAAAAAGGCTCGATTTTTAAAAAGTGGAAGCAACACCATTTTTAGACAGGGAATTTCAACCCGAAACTCATCCAGGTGTCCGTTTTTGCATTTGGTTTCAAAAAAAAATTTGGCTTAAAAAAACATTTTGGTTCCTGGGCAGTGTTTTTCCTGACCATTAAGTCACTCGTTTTCTTCCCCCATCACCAAAAAGGCTCGATTTTTAAAAAGTGGAAGCAACACCATTTTTAGACATGGAATTTTATCCTGAAACTCATCCTGGTGTCCATTTTTGCATTTGGTTTCAAAAAAAAAATTGGCTTCAAAAAACATTTTGGTTCCTGGGCGGAATTTTTCCTGACCATTAAGTCACGCGTTTTCTTCCCCAATCACCAAAAAGGCTCGATTTTTAAAAAGTGGAAGCAATACGATTTTTAGACATGGAATTTCATCCCGAAACTCATCCTGGTGTCCGTTTTTGCATTTGGTTTCAAAAAAAAAATATGGGTTCAAAAAACATTTTGGTTCCTGGGCAGCATTTTCTTGACCATTAAGTCACGCGTTTTCTTCTCCAAACAGCAAAAAGGCTCGATTTTTAAAAAGTGGAAGCAACACCATTTTTAGACATGGAATTTCGTCCCGAAACTCATCCTGGTGTCCGTTTTTGCATTTGGTTTCAAAAAAAAAATTTGGCTTCAAAAAACATTTTGGTTCCTGGGCAGCATTTTTCCGGACCATTAAGTCACGCGTTTTCTTCCCCAATCAACAAAAAGGCTCGATTTTAAAAAAGTGGAAGCAACACCATTTTTAGACATGGAATTTTATCCTGAAACTCATCCTGGTGTCCATTTTTGCATTTGGTTTAAAAAAAAAAATTTGGCTTCAAAAAACATTTTGGTTCCTGGGCGGCATTTTTCCTGACCATTAAGTCACACGTTTTCTTCCCCAATCACCAAAAAGGCTCAATTTATAAAAAGGGGAAGCAACACCATTTTTAGACATGGAATTTCAACCCGAAATTCATCCTGGTGTTCATTTTTGCATTTGGTTTGAAAAAAAAATTTGGCTCAAAAAAACATTTTGGTTCCTGGGCAGTGTTTTTCCAGACCATTAAGTCACGCGTTTTCTTCCCAAATCACCAAAAAGGCTCGATTTTTAAAAAGTGGAAGCAACACCATTTTTAGACAGGGAATTTCAACCCGAAACTCATCCAGGTGTCCGTTTTTGCATTTGGTTTCAAAAAAAAATTTGGCTTAAAAAAACATTTTGGTTCCTGGGCAGCATTTTTCCTGACCATTAAGTCACGCATTTTCTTCCCCAATCACCAAAAAGGCTCGATTTTTAAAAAGTGGAAGCAATACCATTTTTAGACATGGAATTTCATCCCGAAACTCATCCTGGTGTTCATTTTTGCATTTGGTTTGAAAAAAAAATTTGGCTCCAAAAAACATTTTGGTTCCTGGGCAGTGTTTTTCCTGACCATTAAGTCACTTGTTTTCTTCCCCAATCACCAAAAATGCTCAATTTTTAAAAAGTGGAAGCAATACCATTTTTAGACATGGCATTTCATCCCAAAACTCATCCTGGTGTTCATTTTTGCATTTGGTTTGAAAAAAAAATTTGGCTCCAAAAAACATTTTGGTTCCTGGGCAGCATTTTTCCTGACCATTAAGTCACGCGTTTTCTTCCCCAATCACCAAAAAGGCTCGATTTTTAAAAAGTGGAAGCAATACCATTTTTAGAGATGGAAATTCATTCCGAAACTCATCCTGGTGTCCGTTTTTGCATTTGGTTTCAAAAAAAAAAATTTGGCTTCAAAAAACATTTTGGTTCCTGGGCAGCATTTTCGTGACCATTAAGTCACGCGTTTTCTTCCCCAATCACCAAAAAGGCTCGATTTTTAAAAAGTGAAAGCAACACCATTTTTAGACATGGAATTTCATCCCGAAACTCATCCTCGTGTCCATTTTTGCATTTGGTTTCAAAAAAAAAATTGGCTTCAAAAAACATTTTGGTTCCTGGGCGGAATTTTTCCTGACCATTAAGTCACGCGTTTTCTTCCCCAATCACCAAAAAGGCTCGATTTTTAAAAAGTGGAAGCAATACAATTTTTAGACATGAAATTTCATCCCGAAACTCATCCTGGTGTCCGTGTTTGCATTTGGTTTCAAAAAAAAAATTTGGCTTCAAAAAACATTTTGGTTCCTGGGCAGCATTTTCCTGACCATTAAGTCACGCGTTTTCTTCTCCAAACAGCAAAAAGGCTCGATTTTTAAAAAGTGGAAGCAACACCATTTTTAGACATGAAATTTTATCCTGAAACTCATCCTGGTGTCCATTTTTGCATTTGGTTTCAAAAAAAAAATTGGCTTCAAAAAACATTTTGGTTCCTGGGCGGAATTTTTCCTGACCATTAAGTCACGCGTTTTCTTCCCCAATCACCAAAAAGGCTCGATTTTTAAAAAGTGGAAGCAACACCATTTTTAGACATGGAAATTCATCCCGAAACTCATCCTGGTGTTCATTTTTGCATTTGGTTTGAAAAAAAAATTTGGCTCCAAAAAACATTTTGGTTCCTGGGCGGAATTTTTCCTGACCATTAAGTCACGCGTTTTCTTCCCCAATCAGCAAAAAGGCTCGATTTTTAAAAAGTGGAAGCAATACGATTTTTAGACATGGAATTTCATCCCGAAACTCATCCTGGTGTCCGTTTTTGCATTTGGTTTCAAAAAAAAAATTTGGCTTCAAAAAACATTTGGGTTCCTGGGCAGCATTTTCCTGACCATTAAGTCACGCGTTTTCTTCTCCAAACAGCAAAAAGGCTCGATTTTTAAAAAGTGGAAGCAACACCATTTTTAGACATGGAATTTCGTCCCGAAACTCATCCTGGTGTCCGTTTTTGCATTTGGTTTCAAAAAAAAATTTGGCTTCAAAAAACATTTTGGTTCCTGGGCAGCATTTTTCCTGACCATTAAGTAACGCGTTTTCTTCCCCAATCAACAAAAAGGCTCGATTTTAAAAAAGTGGAAGCAACACCATTTTTAGACATGGAATTTTATACTGAAACTCATCCTGGTGTCCATTTTTGCATTTGGTTTCAAAAAAAAAATTTGGCTTCAAAAAACATTTTGGTTCCTGGGCGGCATTTTTCCTGACCATTAAGTCACGCGTTTTCTTCCCCAATCACCAAAAAGGCTAAATTTATAAAAAGGGGAAGCAACACCATTTTTAGACATGGAATTTCAACCCGAAATTCATCCTGGTGTTCATTTTTGCATTTGGTTTGAAAAAAAAATTTGGCTCAAAAAAACATTTTGGTTCCTGGGCAATGTTTTTCCAGACCATTAAGTCACGCATTTTCTTCCCAAATCACCAAAAAGGCTCGATTTTTAAAAAGTGGAAGCAACACCATTTTTAGACATGGAATTTCATCCCAAAACTCATCCTGGTGTCCATTTTTGCATTTGGTTTCAAAAAAAAAATTGGCTTCAAAAAACATTTTGGTTCCTGGGCGGAATTTTTCCTGACCATTAAGTCACGCATTTTCTTCCCCAATCACCAAAAAGGCTCGATTTTTAAAAAGTGGAAGCAATACGATTTTTAGACATGAAATTTCATCCCGAAACTCATCCTGGTGTCCGTGTTTGCATTTGGTTTCAAAAAAAAAATTTGGCTTCAAAAAACATTTTGGTTCCTGGGCAGCATTTTCCTGACCATTAAGTCACGCGTTTTCTTCTCCAAACAGCAAAAAGGCTCGATTTTTAAAAAGTGGAAGGAACACCATTTTTAGACATGAAATTTTATCCTGAAACTCATCCTGGTGTCCATTTTTGCATTTGGTTTCAAAAAAAAATTGGCTTCAAAAAACATTTTGGTTCCTGGGCGGAATTTTTCCTGACCATTAAGTCACGCGTTTTCTTCCCCAATCACCAAAAAGGCTCGATTTTTAAAAAGTGGAAGCAACACCATTTTTAGACATGGAAATTCATCCCGAAACTCATCCTGGTGTTCATTTTTGCATTTGGTTTGAAAAAAAAATTTGGCTCCAAAAAACATTTTGGTTCCTGGGCAGCATTTTTCCGGACCATTAAGTCACGCGTTTTCTTCCCCCATCACCAAAAAGGCTCGATTTTTAAAAAGTGGAAGCAACACCATTTTTAGACATGGAATTTTATCCTGAAACTCATCCTGGTGTCCATTTTTGCATTTGGTTTCAAAAAAAAAATTGGCTTCAAAAAACATTTTGGTTCCTGGGCGGAATTTTTCCTGACCATTAAGTCACGCGTTTTCTTCCCCAATCACCAAAAAGGCTCGATTTTTAAAAAGTGGAAGCAACACCATTTTTAGACATGGAAATTCATCCCGAAACTCATCCTGGTGTTCATTTTTGCATTTGGTTTGAAAAAAAAATTTGGCTCCAAAAAACATTTTGGTTCCTGGGCAGCATTTTTCCTGACCATTAAGTCACGCGTTTTCTTCCCCAATCACCAAAAAGGCTCGATTTTTAAAAAGTGGAAGCAATACCATTTTTAGACATGGAAATTCATCCCGAAACTCATCCTGGTGTCCGTTTTTGCATTTGGTTTCAAAAAAAAAATTTGGCTTCAAAAAACATTTTGGTTCCTGGGCAGCATTTTTCCTGACCATTAAGTCACGCGTTTTCTTCCCCAATCACCAAAAAGGCTCGATTTTTAAAAAGTGGAAGCAGCACCATTTTTAGACAGGGAATTTCAACCCGAAACTCATCCTGGTGTCCGTTTTTGCATTTGGTTTCAAAAAAAAATTTGGCTTAAAAAAACATTTTGGTTCCTGGGCAGCATTTTCCTGACCATTAAGTCACGCGTTTTCTTCTCCAAACAGCAAAAAGGCTCGATTTTTAAAAAGTGGAAGCAACACCATTTTTAGACATGAAATTTTATCCTGAAACTCATCCTGGTGTCCATTTTTGCATTTGGTTTCAAAAAAAAATTGGCTTCAAAAAACATTTTGGTTCCTGGGCGGAATTTTTCCTGACCATTAAGTCACGCATTTTCTTCCCCAATCACCAAAAAGGCTCGATTTTTAAAAAGTGGAAGCAACACCATTTTTAGACATGGAAATTCATCCCGAAACTCATCCTGGTGTTCATTTTTGCATTTGGTTTGAAAAAAAAATTTGGCTCCAAAAAACATTTTGGTTCCTGGGCAGCATTTTTCCGGACCATTAAGTCACGCGTTTTCTTCCCCAATCAACAAAAAGGCTCGATTTTAAAAAAGTGGAAGCAACACCATTTTTAGACATGGAATTTTATCCTGAAACTCATCCTGGTGTCCATTTTTGCATTTGGTTTCAAAAAAAAAATTTGGCTTCAAAAAACATTTTGGTTCCTGGGCGGCATTTTTCCTGACCATTAAGTCACGCGTTTTCTTCCCCAATCACCAAAAAGGCTCAATTTATAAAAAGGGGAAGCAACACCATTTTTAGACATGGAATTTCAACCCGAAATTCATCCTGGTGTTCATTTTTGCATTTGGTTTGAAAAAAAAATTTGGCTCAAAAAAACATTTTGGTTCCTGGGCAGTGTTTTTCCAGACCATTAAGTCACGCGTTTTCTTCCCAAATCACCAAAAAGGCTCGATTTTTAAAAAGTGGAAGCAACACCATTTTTAGACATGGAATTTCATCCCAAAACTCATCCTGGTGTCCGTTTTTGCATTTGGTTTCAAAAAAAAATTTTGGCTTCAAAAAACATTTTGGTTCCTGGGCAGCATTTTCCTGACCATTAAGTCACGCGTTTTCTTCCCCAATCACCAAAAAGGCTCAATTTATAAAAAGGGGAAGCAACACCATTTTTAGACATGGAATTTCATCCCGAAACTCATCCTGGTGTCCGTTTTTGCATTTCGTTTGAAAAAAAAATTTGGCTCCAAAAAACATTTTGGTTCCTGGGCAGTGTTTTTCCTGACCATTAAGTCACGTGTTTTCTTCCCCAATCACCAAAAAGGCTCAATTTATAAAAAGTGGAAGCAACACCATTTTTAGACATGGAATTTCATCCCGAAACTCATCCTGGTGTCCGTTTTTGCATTTGGTTTGAAAAAAAAATTTGGCTCCAAAAAACATTTTGGTTCCTGGGCAGTGTTTTTCCTGACCATTAAGTCACACGTTTTCTTCCCCAATCACCAAAAAGGCTCGATTTTTAAAAAGTGGAAGCAACACCATTTTTAGACATGGAATTTCATCCCGAAACTCATCCTGGTGTCCGTTTTTGCATTTGGTTTCAAAAAAAAATTTGGCTTAAAAAAACATTTTGGTTCCTGGGCAGTGTTTTTCCTGACCATTAAGTCACGCGTTTTCTTCCCCCATCACCAAAAAGGCTCGATTTTTAAAAAGTGGAAGCAACACCATTTTTAGACAGGGAATTTCAACCCGAAACTCATCCTGGTGTCCGTTTTTGCATTTGGTTTCAAAAAAAAATTTGGCTTAAAAAAACATTTTGGTTCCTGGGCAGTGTTTTTCCTGACCATTAAGTCACTCGTTTTCTTCCCCAATCACCAAAAAGGCTCGATTTTTAAAAAGTGGAAGCAACACCATTTTTAAACATGGAATTTTATCCTGAAACTCATCCTGGTGTCCATTTTTGCATTTGGTTTCAAAAAAAAAATAGGCTTCAAAAAACATTTTGGTTCCTGGGCGGAATTTTTCCTGACCATTAAGTCACGCGTTTTCTTCCCCAATCACCAAAAAGGCTCGATATTTTAAAAGTGGAAGCAATACGATTTTTAGACATGGAATTTCATCCCGAAACTCATCCTGGTGTCCGTTTTTGCATTTGGTTTCAAAAAAAAAATTTGGCTTCAAAAAACATTTTGGTTCCTGGGCAGCATTTTCCTGACCATTAAGTCACGCGTTTTCTTCTCCAAACAGCAAAAAGGCTCGATTTTTAAAAAGTGGAAGCAACACCATTTTTAGACATGGAATTTTATCCTGAAACTCATCCTGGTGTCCATTTTTGCATTTGGTTTCAAAAAAAAAATTTGGCTTCAAAAAACATTTTGGTTCCTGGGCGGCATTTTTCCTGACCATTAAGTCACGCGTTTTCTTCCCCAATCACCAAAAAGGCTAAATTTATAAAAAGGGGAAGCAACACCATTTTTAGACATGGAATTTCAACCCGAAATTCATCCTGGTGTTCATTTTTGCATTTGGTTTGAAAAAAAAATTTGGCTCAAAAAAACATTTTGGTTCCTGGGCAATGTTTTTCCAGACCATTAAGTCACGCATTTTCTTCCCAAATCACCAAAAAGGCTCGATTTTTAAAAAGTGGAAGCAACACCATTTTTAGACATGGAATTTCATCCCAAAACTCATCCTGGTGTCCATTTTTGCATTTGGTTTCAAAAAAAAAATTGGCTTCAAAAAACATTTCGGTTCCTGGGCGGAATTTTTCCTGACCATTAAGTCACGCGTTTTCTTCTCCAAACAGCAAAAAGGCTCGATTTTTAAAAAGTGGAAGCAACACCATTTTTAGACATGAAATTTTATCCTGAAACTCATCCTGGTGTCCATTTTTGCATTTGGTTTCAAAAAAAAATTGGCTTCAAAAAACATTTTGGTTCCTGGGCGGAATTTTTCCTGACCATTAAGTCACGCATTTTCTTCCCCAATCACCAAAAAGGCTCGATTTTTAAAAAGTGGAAGCAACACCATTTTTAGACATGGAAATTCATCCCGAAACTCATCCTGGTGTTCATTTTTGCATTTGGTTTGAAAAAAAAATTTGGCTCCAAAAAACATTTTGGTTCCTGGGCAGCATTTTTCCGGACCATTAAGTCACGCGTTTTCTTCCCCAATCAACAAAAAGGCTCGATTTTAAAAAAGTGGAAGCAACACCATTTTTAGACATGGAATTTTATCCTGAAACTCATCCTGGTGTCCATTTTTGCATTTGGTTTCAAAAAAAAAATTTGGCTTCAAAAAACATTTTGGTTCCTGGGCGGCATTTTTCCTGACCATTAAGTCACGCGTTTTCTTCCCCAATCACCAAAAAGGCTCAATTTATAAAAAGGGGAAGCAACACCATTTTTAGACATGGAATTTCAACCCGAAATTCATCCTGGTGTTCATTTTTGCATTTGGTTTGAAAAAAAAATTTGGCTCAAAAAAACATTTTGGTTCCTGGGCAGTGTTTTTCCAGACCATTAAGTCACGCGTTTTCTTCCCAAATCACCAAAAAGGCTCGATTTTTAAAAAGTGGAAGCAACACCATTTTTAGACATGGAATTTCATCCCAAAACTCATCCTGGTGTCCGTTTTTGCATTTGGTTTCAAAAAAAAATTTTGGCTTCAAAAAACATTTTGGTTCCTGGGCAGCATTTTCCTGACCATTAAGTCACGCGTTTTCTTCCCCAATCACCAAAAAGGCTCAATTTATAAAAAGGGGAAGCAACACCATTTTTAGACATGGAATTTCATCCCGAAACTCATCCTGGTGTCCGTTTTTGCATTTCGTTTGAAAAAAAAATTTGGCTCCAAAAAACATTTTGGTTCCTGGGCAGTGTTTTTCCTGACCATTAAGTCACGTGTTTTCTTCCCCAATCACCAAAAAGGCTCAATTTATAAAAAGGGGAAGCAACACCATTTTTAGAAATGGAATTTGAACCCGTAACTCATCCTGGTGTTCATTTTTGCATTTGGTTTGAAAAAAAAATTTGGCTCCAAAAAACATTTTGGTTCCTGGGCAGCATTTTTCCTGACCATTAAGTCACGCGTTTTCTTCCCCAATCACCAAAAAGGCTCAATTTATAAAAAGGGGAAGCAACACCATTTTTAGACATGGAATTTCATCCCGAAACTCATCCTGGTGTCCGTTTTTGCATTTGGTTTCAAAAAAAAAATTTGGCTTCAAAAAACATTTTGGTTCCTGGGCAGCATTTTCCTGACCATTAAGTCACGCGTTTTCTTCCCCAAACAGCAAACAGGCTCGATTTTTAAAAAGTGGAAGCAACACCATTTTTAGGCATGGAATTTCATCCCGAAACTCATCCTGGTGTCCGTTTTTGCATTTGGTTTGAAAAAAAAATTTGGCTCCAAAAAACATTTTGGTTCCTGGGCAGTGTTTTTCCTGACCATTAAGTCACACGTTTTCTTCCCCAATCACCAAAAAGGCTCGATTTTTAAAAAGTGGAAGCAACACCATTTTTAGACATGGAATTTCATCCCGAAACTCATCCTGGTGTCCGTTTTTGCATTTGGTTTCAAAAAAAAATTTGGCTTAAAAAAACATTTTGGTTCCTGGGCAGTGTTTTTCCTGACCATTAAGTCACGCGTTTTCTTCCCCCATCACCAAAAAGGCTCGATTTTTAAAAAGTGGAAGCAACACCATTTTTAGACATGGAATTTTATCCTGAAACTCATCCTGGTGTCCATTTTTGCATTTGGTTTCAAAAAAAAAATTGGCTTCAAAAAACATTTTGGTTCCTGGGCGGAATTTTTCCTGACCATTAAGTCACGCGTTTTCTTACCCAATCACCAAAAAGGCTCGATTTTTAAAAAGGGGAAGCAACACCATTTTTAGACATGGAATTTCAACCCGAAACTCATCCTGGTGTTCATTTTTGCATTTGGTTTGAAAAAAAAATTTGGCTCCAAAAAACATTTTGGTTCCTGGGCAGCATTTTTCCTGACCATTAAGTCACGCGTTTTCTTCCCCAATCACCAAAAAGGCTCGATTTTTAAAAAGTGGAAGCAATACCATTTTTAGACATGGAAATTCATCCCGAAACTCATCCTGGTGTCCGTTTTTGCATTTGGTTTCAAAAAAAAAATTTGGCTTCAAAAAACATTTTGGTTCCTGGGCAGCATTTTTCCTGACCATTAAGTCACGCGTTTTCTTCCCCAAACAGCAAACAGGCTCAATTTTTAAAAAGTGGAAGCAACACCATTTTTAGGCATGGAATTTCATCCTGAAACTCATCCTGGTGTCCGTTTTTGCATTTGGTTTGAAAAAAAAATTTGGCTCCAAAAAACATTTTGGTTCCTGGGCAGTGTTTTTCCTGACCATTAAGTCACGCGTTTTCTTCCCCAATCACCAAAAAGGCTCGATTTTTAAAAAGTGGAAGCAACACCATTTTTAGACATGGAATTTCATCCCGAAACTCATCCTGGTGTCCGTTTTTGCATTTGGTTTCAAAAAAAAATTTGGCTTAAAAAAACATTTTGGTTCCTGGGCAGTGTTTTTCCTGACCATTAAGTCACGCGTTTTCTTCCCCCATCACCAAAAAGGCTCGATTTTTAAAAAGTGGAAGCAACACCATTTTTAGACATGGAATTTTATCCTGAAACTCATCCTGGTGTCCATTTTTGCATTTGGTTTCAAAAAAAAAATTGGCTTCAAAAAACATTTTGGTTCCTGGGCGGAATTTTTCCTGACCATTAAGTCACGCGTTCTCTTCACCAATCACCAAAAAGGCTCGATTTTTAAAAAGTGGAAGCAACACCATTTTTAGACATGGAAATTCATCCCGAAACTCATCCTGGTGTTCATTTTTGCATTTGGTTTGAAAAAAAAATTTGGCTCCAAAAAACATTTTGGTTCCTGGGCAGCATTTTTCCTGACCATTAAGTCACGCGTTTTCTTCCCCAATCACCAAAAAGGCTCGATTTTTAAAAAGTGGAAGCAATACCATTTTTAGACATGGAATTTCATCCCAAAACTCATCCTGGTGTCCGTTTTTGCATTTGGTTTCAAAAAAAAATTTTGGCTTCAAAAAACATTTTGGTTCCTGGGCAGCATTTTCCTGACCATTAAGTCACGCGTTTTCTTCCCCAATCACCAAAAAGGCTCAATTTATAAAAAGGGGAAGCAACACCATTTTTAGACATGGAATTTCATCCCGAAACTCATCCTGGTGTCCGTTTTTGCATTTCGTTTGAAAAAAAAATTTGGCTCCAAAAAACATTTTGGTTCCTGGGCAGTGTTTTTCCTGACCATTAAGTCACGTGTTTTCTTCCCCAATCACCAAAAAGGCTCAATTTATAAAAAGGGGAAGCAACACCATTTTTAGAAATGGAATTTGAACCCGTAACTCATCCTGGTGTTCATTTTTGCATTTGGTTTGAAAAAAAAATTTGGCTCCAAAAAACATTTTGGTTCCTGGGCAGCATTTTTCCTGACCATTAAGTCACGCGTTTTCTTCCCCAATCACCAAAAAGGCTCAATTTATAAAAAGGGGAAGCAACACCATTTTTAGACATGGAATTTCATCCCGAAACTCATCCTGGTGTCCGTTTTTGCATTTGGTTTCAAAAAAAAAATTTGGCTTCAAAAAACATTTTGGTTCCTGGGCAGCATTTTCCTGACCATTAAGTCACGCGTTTTCTTCCCCAAACAGCAAACAGGCTCGATTTTTAAAAAGTGGAAGCAACACCATTTTTAGGCATGGAATTTCATCCCGAAACTCATCCTGGTGTCCGTTTTTGCATTTGGTTTGAAAAAAAAATTTGGCTCCAAAAAACATTTTGGTTCCTGGGCAGTGTTTTTCCTGACCATTAAGTCACACGTTTTCTTCCCCAATCACCAAAAAGGCTCGATTTTTAAAAAGTGGAAGCAACACCATTTTTAGACATGGAATTTCATCCCGAAACTCATCCTGGTGTCCGTTTTTGCATTTGGTTTCAAAAAAAAATTTGGCTTAAAAAAACATTTTGGTTCCTGGGCAGTGTTTTTCCTGACCATTAAGTCACGTGTTTTCTTCCCCAATCACCAAAAAGGCTCAATTTATAAAAAGGGGAAGCAACACCATTTTTAGAAATGGAATTTGAACCCGTAACTCATCCTGGTGTTCATTTTTGCATTTGGTTTGAAAAAAAAATTTGGCTCCAAAAAACATTTTGGTTCCTGGGCAGCATTTTTCCTGACCATTAAGTCACGCGTTTTCTTCCCCAATCACCAAAAAGGCTCAATTTATAAAAAGGGGAAGCAACACCATTTTTAGACATGGAATTTCATCCCGAAACTCATCCTGGTGTCCGTTTTTGCATTTGGTTTCAAAAAAAAAATTTGGCTTCAAAAAACATTTTGGTTCCTGGGCAGCATTTTCCTGACCATTAAGTCACGCGTTTTCTTCCCCAAACAGCAAACAGGCTCGATTTTTAAAAAGTGGAAGCAACACCATTTTTAGGCATGGAATTTCATCCCGAAACTCATCCTGGTGTCCGTTTTTGCATTTGGTTTGAAAAAAAAATTTGGCTCCAAAAAACATTTTGGTTCCTGGGCAGTGTTTTTCCTGACCATTAAGTCACACGTTTTCTTCCCCAATCACCAAAAAGGCTCGATTTTTAAAAAGTGGAAGCAACACCATTTTTAGACATGGAATTTCATCCCGAAACTCATCCTGGTGTCCGTTTTTGCATTTGGTTTCAAAAAAAAATTTGGCTTAAAAAAACATTTTGGTTCCTGGGCAGTGTTTTTCCTGACCATTAAGTCACGCGTTTTCTTCCCCCATCACCAAAAAGACTCGATTTTTAAAAAGTGGAAGCAACACCATTTTTAGACATGGAATTTTATCCTGAAACTCATCCTGGTGTCCATTTTTGCATTTGGTTTCAAAAAAAAAATTGGCTTCAAAAAACATTTTGGTTCCTGGGCGGAATTTTTCCTGACCATTAAGTCACGCGTTTTCTTACCCAATCACCAAAAAGGCTCGATTTTTAAAAAGGGGAAGCAACACCATTTTTAGACATGGAATTTCAACCCGAAACTCATCCTGGTGTTCATTTTTGCATTTGGTTTGAAAAAAAAATTTGGCTCCAAAAAACATTTTGGTTCCTGGGCAGCATTTTTCCTGACCATTAAGTCACGCGTTTTCTTCCCCAATCACCAAAAAGGCTCGATTTTTAAAAAGTGGAAGCAATACCATTTTTAGACATGGAAATTCATCCCGAAACTCATCCTGGTGTCCGTTTTTGCATTTGGTTTCAAAAAAAAAATTTGGCTTCAAAAAACATTTTGGTTCCTGGGCAGCATTTTTCCTGACCATTAAGTCACGCGTTTTCTTCCCCAATCACCAAAAAGGCTCGATTTTTAAAAAGTGGAAGCAGCACCATTTTTAGACAGGGAATTTCAACCCGAAACTCATCCTGGTGTCCGTTTTTGCATTTGGTTTCAAAAAAAAATTTGGCTTAAAAAAACATTTTGGTTCCTGGGCAGTGTTTTTCCTGACCATTAAGTCACTCGTTTTCTTCCCCAATCACCAAAAAGGCTCGATTTTTAAAAAGTGGAAGCAACACCATTTTTAAACATGGAATTTTATCCTGAAACTCATCCTGGTGTCCATTTTTGCATTTGGTTTCAAAAAAAAAATTTGGCTTCAAAAAACATTTTGGTTCCTGGGCAGCATTTTCCTGACCATTAAGTCACGCGTTTTCTTCCCCAAACAGCAAACAGGCTCAATTTTTAAAAAGTGGAAGCAACACCATTTTTAGGCATGGAATTTCATCCTGAAACTCATCCTGGTGTCCGTTTTTGCATTTGGTTTGAAAAAAAAATTTGGCTCCAAAAAACATTTTGGTTCCTGGGCAGTGTTTTTCCTGACCATTAAGTCACGCGTTTTCTTCCCCAATCACATAAAAGGCTCAATTTTTAAAAGGTGGAAGCAACACCATTTTTAGACATGGAATTTTATCCCGAAACTCATCCTGGTGTCCGTTTTTGCATTTGGTTTCAAAAAAAAAATTTGGCTTCAAAAAACATTTTGGTTCCTATGCAGCATTTTCCTGACCATTAAGTCACGCGTTTTCTTCCCCAATCACCAAAAAGGCTCGATTTTTAAAAAGTGGAAGCAACACCATTTTTAGACATGGAATTTCATCCCGAAACTCATCCTGGTGTCCGTTTTTGCATTTGGTTTCAAAAAAAAAATTTGGCTCCAAAAAACATTTTGGTTCCTGGGCTGCATTTTTCCTGACCATTAAGTCACGCGTTCTCTTCCCCAATCACCAAAAAGGCTCGATTTTTAAAAAGTGGAAGCAACACCATTTTTAGACATGGAATTTCATCCCGAAACTCATCCTGGTGTCCGTTTTTGCATTTGGTTTCAAAAAAAAAATTTGGCTCCAAAAAACATTTTGGTTCCTGGGCTGCATTTTTCCTGACCATTAAGTCACGCGTTCTCTTCCCCAATCACCAAAAAGGCTCGATTTTTAAAAAGTGGAAGCAACACCATTTTTAGACATGGAATTTCATCCCGAAACTCATCCTGGTGTCCGTTTTTGCATTTGGTTTCAAAAAAAAAATTTGGCTTCAAAAAACATTTTGGTTCCTGGGCTGCATTTTTCCTGACCATTAAGTCTCGCGTTTTCTTCCCCAATCACCAAAAAGGCTCGATTTTTAAAAAGTGGAAGCAACACCATTTTTAGACATGGAATTTCATCCCGAAACTCATCCTGGTGTCCGTTTTTGCATTTGGTTTCAAAAAAAAAATTTGGCTCCAAAAAACATTTTGGTTCCTGGGCTGCATTTTTCCTGACCATTAAGTCACGCGTTCTCTTCCCCAATCACCAAAAAGGCTCGATTTTTAAAAAGTGGAAGCAACACCATTTTTAGACATGGAATTTCATCCCGAAACTCATCCTGGTGTCCGTTTTTGCATTTGGTTTCAAAAAAAAAATTTGGCTTCAAAAAACATTTTGGTTCCTGGGCTGCATTTTTCCTGACCATTAAGTCTCGCGTTTTCTTCCCCAATCACCAAAAAGGCTCGATTTTTAAAAAGTGGAAGCAACACCATTTTTAGACATGGAATTTCATCCCGAAACTCATCCTGGTGTCCGTTTTTGCATTTGGTTTCAAAAAAAAAATTTGGCTCCAAAAAACATTTTGGTTCCTGGGCTGCATTTTTCCTGACCATTAAGTCTCGCGTTTTCTTCCCCAATCACCAAAAAGGCTCGATTTTTAAAAAGTGGAAGCAACACCATTTTTAGACATGGAATTTCATCCCGAAACTCATCCTGGTGTCCGTTTTTGCATTTGGTTTCAAAAAAAAAATTTGGCTCCAAAAAACATTTTGGTTCCTGGGCTGCATTTTTCCTGACCATTAAGTCACGCGTTCTCTTCCCCAATCACCAAAAAGGCTCGATTTTTAAAAAGTGGAAGCAACACCATTTTTAGACATGGAATTTCATCCCGAAACTCATCCTGGTGTCCGTTTTTGCATTTGGTTTCAAAAAAAAAATTTGGCTTCAAAAAACATTTTGGTTCCTGGGCTGCATTTTTCCTGACCATTAAGTCTCGCGTTTTCTTCCCCAATCACCAAAAAGGCTCGATTTTTAAAAAGTGGAAGCAACACCATTTTTAGACATGGAATTTCATCCCGAAACTCATCCTGGTGTCCGTTTTTGCATTTGGTTTCAAAAAAAAAATTTGGCTCCAAAAAACATTTTGGTTCCTGGGCTGCATTTTTCCTGACCATTAAGTCACGCGTTCTCTTCCCCAATCACCAAAAAGGCTCGATTTTTAAAAAGTGGAAGCAACACCATTTTTAGACATGGAATTTCATCCCGAAACTCATCCTGGTGTCCGTTTTTGCATTTGGTTTCAAAAAAAAATTTGGCTTCAAAAAAGATTTTGGTTCCTGGGCAGTGTTTTTCCTGACCGCGGAGTCACGCGTTTTCTTCCCCAGGCACCAAAAGGGCTCGATTTTTAAAAAGTGGAATCAGCACCATTTTTAGACATGGAATTTCATCCCAAAACTCATCCTGGGGTCTGTTTTTGCATTTGGTTTCAAAAAAAAAATTTGGCTTCAAAAAAGATTTTGGTTCCTGGGCTGCATTTTTCCTGACCATTAAGTCACGCGTTTTCTTCCCCAATCACCAACAAGGCTCGATTTTTAAAAAGTGGAAGCAATAACATTTTTAGACATGGAATATCATCCCAAAACTCATCCTGGTGTCCGTTTTTGCATTTGGTTTCAAAAAAAATTTGGCTTCAAAAAACATTTTGGTTCCTGGGCAGTATTTTTCGTGACCATTAAGTCACACGTTTTCTTCCCCAATCACCAAAAAGGCTCAATTTTTAAAAAGTGGAAGCAATAACATTTTTAGACATGGAATATCATCCCAAAACTCATCCTGGTGTCCGTTTTTGCATTTGGTTTCAAAAAAAAATTGGCTTCAAAAAACATTTTGGTTCCTGGGCAGCATTTTTCCTGACCATTAAGTCACACGTTTTCTTCCCCAATCACCAAAAAGGCTCAATTTATAAAAAAGGGAAGCAACACCATTTTTAGACATGGAATTTCATCCCGAAACTCATCCTGGTGTCCGTTTTTGCATTTGGTTTCAAAAAAAAATTTGGCTTCAAAAAAGATTTTGGTTCCTGGGCAGTGTTTTTCCTGACCATTAAGTCACACGTTTTCTTCCCCAATCACCAAAAAGGCTCGATTTTTAAAAAGTGTAAGCAACACCATTTTTAGACATGGAATTTCATCCCGAAACTCATCCTGGTGTCCGTTTTTGCATTTGGTTTCAAAAAAAAATTTGGCTTCAAAAAAGATTTTGGTTCCTGGGCAGTGTTTTTCCTGATCATTAAGTCACGCGTTTTCTTCCCCAATCACCAGAAGGCTCGATTTTTAAAAAGTGGAAGCAATAACATTTTTAGACATGGAATATCATCCCAAAACTCATCCTGGTGTCCGTTTTTGCATTTGGTTTCAAAAAAAATTTGGCTTCAAAAAACATTTTGGTTCCTGGGCAGTATTTTTCCTGACCGTTTTCTTCCCCAATCACCAAAAAGGCTCAATTTTTAAAAAGTGGAAGCAATAACATTTTTAGACATGGAATATCATCCCAAAACTCATCCTGGTGTCCGTTTTTGCATCTGGTTTCAAAAAAAATTTGGCTTCAAAAAACATTTTGGTTCCTGGGCAGCATTTTTCCTGACCATTAAGTCACACGTTTTCTTCCCCAATCACCAAAAAGGCTCAATTTTTAAAAAGTGGAAGCAATAACATTTTTAGACATGGAATATCATCCCAAAACTCATCCTGGTGTCCGTTTTTGCATTTGGTTTCAAAAAAAATTTGGCTTCAAAAAACATTTTGGTTCCTGGGCAGTATTTTTCCTGACCATTAAGTCACGCGTTTTGTTCCCCAGGCACCAAAAAGGCTTGATTTTGAAAAAGTGGAAGCAATACCATTTTTAGACATGGAATTTCATCCCGAAACTCATCCTGGTGTCCGTTTTTGCATTTGGTTTCAAAAAAAAAAATTTGGCTTCAAAAAACATTTTGGTTCCTGGGCAATATTTTTCCTGACCACGGAGTCACACGTTTTCTTCCCCAATCACATAAAAGGCTCAATTTTTAAAAGGTGGAAGCAACACCATTTTTAGACATGGAATTTTATCCCGAAACTCATCCTGGTGTCCGTTTTTGCATTTGGTTTCAAAAAAAAAATTTGGCTTCAAAAAACATTTTGGTTCCTGGGCTGCATTTTTCCTGACCATTAAGTCACGCGTTCTCTTCACCAATCACCAAAAAGGCTCGATTTTTAAAAAGTGGAAGCAACACCATTTTTAGACATGGAATTTCATCCCGAAACTCATCCTGGTGTCCGTTTTTGCATTTGGTTTCAAAAAAAAATTTGGCTTCAAAAAACATTTTGGTTCCTGGGCAGTGTTTTTCCTGACCATTAAGTCACGCGTTTTCTTCCCCAATCACCAAAAAGGCTCGATTTTTAAAAAGTGGAAGCAATACCATTTTTAGACATGGAATATCATCCCGAAACTCATCCTGGTGTCCGTTTTTGCATTTGGTTTCAAAAAAAATTTGGCTTCAAAAAACATTTTGGTTCCTGGGCAGTATTTTTCCTGACCATTAAGTCACGCGTTTTCTTCCCCAATCACCAAAAAGGCTCAATTTTTAAAAAGTGGAAGCAACACCATTTTTAGACATGGAATTTCATCCCTAAACTCATCCTGGTGTCCGTTTTTGCATTTGGTTTCAAAAAAAAAATTTGGCTTCAAAAAACATTTTGGTTCCTGGGCTGCATTTTTCCTGACCATTAAGTCACGCGTTTTCTTCCCCAATCACCAAAAAGGCTCAATTTTTAAAAAGGGGAAGCAACACCATTTTTAGACATGGAATTTCATCCCAAAACTCATCCTGGGGTCCGTTTTTGCATTTGGTTTTAAAAAACAAATTTGGCTTCAAAAAACATTTTGGTTCCTGGGCAGCATTTTTCCTGACCATTAAGTCACTCGTTTTCTTCCCCAATCACCAAAAAGGCTCGATTTTTAAAAAGTGGAAGCAATATCATTTTTAGACATGGAATTTCATCCCGAAACTCATCCTGGTGTCCGTTTTTGCATTTGGTTTCAAAAAAAATTTGGCTTCAAAAAACATTTTGGTTCCTGGGCTGCATTTTCCTGACCATTAAGTCACGCGTTTTCTTCCCCAATCACCAAAAAGGCTCAATTTTTAAAAAGGGGAAGCAACACCATTTTTAGACATGGAATTTCATCCCAAAACTCATCCTGGGGTCCGTTTTTGCATTTGGTTTTAAAAAACAAATTTGGCTTCAAAAAACATTTTGGTTCCTGGGCTGCATTTTTCCTGACCATTAAGTCACGCGTTTTCTTCCCCAATCACCAAAAAGGCTCAATTTTTAAAAAGGGGAAGCAACACCATTTTTAGACATGGAATTTCATCCCAAAACTCATCCTGGTGTCCGTTTTTGCATTTGGTTTTAAAAAACAAATTTGGCTTCAAAAAACATTTTGGTTCCTGGGCTGCATTTTTCCTGACCATTAAGTCACGCGTTTTCTTCCCCAATCACCAAAAAGGCTCAATTTTTAAAAAGGGGAAGCAACACCATTTTTAGACATGGAATTTCATCCCAAAACTCATCCTGGGGTCCGTTTTTGCATTTGGTTTTAAAAAACAAATTTGGCTTCAAAAAACATTTTGGTTCCTGGGCAGCATTTTTCCTGACCATTAAGTCACGCGTTTTCTTCCCCAATCACCAAAAAGGCTCGATTTTTAAAAAGGGGAAGCAATACGATTTTTAGACATGGAATTTCATCCCAAAACTCATCCTGGGGTCCGTTTTTGCATTTGGTTTTAAAAAACAAATTTGGCTTCAAAAAACATTTTGGTTCCTGGGCTGCATTTTTCCTGACCATTAAGTCACGCGTTTTCTTCCCCAATCACCAAAAAGGCTCAATTTTTAAAAAGGGGAAGCAACACCATTTTTAGACATGGAATTTCATCCCAAAACTCATCCTGGGGTCCGTTTTTGCATTTGGTTTTAAAAAAAAAATTTGGCTTCAAAAAACATTTTGGTTCCTGGGCTGCATTTTTCCTGACCATTAAGTCACGCGTTTTCTTCCCCAATCACCAAAAAGGCTCAATTTTTAAAAAGGGGAAGCAACACCATTTTTAGACATGGAATTTCATCCCAAAACTCATCCTGGTGTCCGTTTTTGCATTTGGTTTTAAAAAACAAATTTGGCTTCAAAAAACATTTTGGTTCCTGGGCTGCATTTTTCCTGACCATTAAGTCACGCGTTTTCTTCCCCAATCACCAAAAAGGCTCAATTTTTAAAAAGGGGAAGCAACACCATTTTTAGACATGGAATTTCATCCCAAAACTCATCCTGGGGTCCGTTTTTGCATTTGGTTTTAAAAAACAAATTTGGCTTCAAAAAACATTTTGGTTCCTGGGCAGCATTTTTCCTGACCATTAAGTCTCGCGTTTTCTTCCCCAATCACCAAAAAGGCTCGATTTTTAAAAAGGGGAAGCAATACGATTTTTAGACATGGAATTTCATCCCAAAACTCATCCTGGGGTCCGTTTTTGCATTTGGTTTTAAAAAACAAATTTGGCTTCAAAAAACATTTTGGTTCCTGGGCTGCATTTTTCCTGACCATTAAGTCACGCGTTTTCTTCCCCAATCACCAAAAAGGCTCAATTTTTAAAAAGGGGAAGCAACACCATTTTTAGACATGGAATTTCATCCCAAAACTCATCCTGGGGTCCGTTTTTGCATTTGGTTTTAAAAAAAAAATTTGGCTTCAAAAAACATTTTGGTTCCTGGGCTGCATTTTTCCTGACCATTAAGTCACGCGTTTTCTTCCCCAATCACCAAAAAGGCTCAATTTTTAAAAAGGGGAAGCAACACCATTTTTAGACATGGAATTTCATCCCAAAACTCATCCTGGGGTCCGTTTTTGCATTTGGTTTTAAAAAACAAATTTGGCTTCAAAAAACATTTTGGTTCCTGGGCAGCATTTTTCCTGACCCTCTGCTAATTCCATTTGAAGCACAATCTACTCTGAAGTTTTTTGTTTTTTTTTTTGGAGAGATGTTCTCATAGCTCTGCTCTCCTGGAGTAATTTCCCCAGTGCTCCATGCACCTACATCATGGTACTATGAGAAGCAAAGGACTAATTTCTCCAGTTTTGGATGGAACCAGAGGTGGGTTTCAAAATTTTTTACTACCGGTTCTGTGGGTGTGGCTTGGTGGGCATGGCAGGGGAAGGAAACTGTAAAATCTCCATTCCCACCCCTCTCCAGGGGAAGGATACTGCAAAATCCCCATTTCCTCCCGATCAGCTGGGACTTGGCAGGCAGAGAATAGATGGGGGCGGGGCCAGTCAGAGTTTTTACTACCGCTTCTTTGAACTACTCAAAATTTCTGGTTCTCCAGAACCAGTCAGAACCTGCTAAAACCCACCTCTGGATGGAACCAAAGAGATCGCTGTCAGTACCCAAAGAATCAGGACTGTATGTTAAGCTGCAGCAGAGAAGATTTATTCAAGGGTATACACAATAAGGGACGAGGTGGCTCAGCAGCTAAGATGCTGAGCTTGTCGATCGAAAGGTTGGAAGTTCAGCGGTTCAAATCTGGAGTGCCATATAACGGAGTGATCTCCCATTACTTGTCCCAGCTTTTGCCAACCTAGCAGTTCGAAAGCACGTAAAAAATGCAAGTAGAAAAATAGGGACCACCTTTGGTGCAGTGGTGGGTTGCTCCCGGTTCTGTCTGATTCTTGAGAACTGATAGTAAAAGTGGCAGGAGGCTCCACCCACCCGCCTGGACATCATAAGGTATGATCTGTGCATGTGCAGAAGCGCATGCATGTGAGTGCTCCCATTGCACAACCAGTAGTAAAGGTAAGTAGAACCCACTCCTGCTTTGGTGGGAAGGTAACAACGTTCCATGTGCCTTTGGCATTGAGTCATGCTGGCCACATGACCACGGAGATGTCTTCGGACAGTGCTGGCTCTTCGACTTTGAAACGGAGATGAGCACTGCCCCCTAGAGTCGGGACATATGTGTGAGGGGAACCTTTATCTTTACCTTTTATACACAAGGATGTAGTCAGCTAAAGTTCAATACTAAACTGGCATCAGATAAGAGTCAACGGAATTCATTAGGGGTTGGAGTTGGATCGTTTGTATCAATGTAAGGATTCTAAGCTGATGACACATTTGGCTCTGACCCCCAGCACAGACTGCTTGAATCCAAGAATCACTTAGCAATTGTAGATGATTTTATGGGCTCTACATTGCTGGCTTAGAGGCCACTGACTGTTCACCCTTTTGATTTGGCAATCAGTTGGAAAATATTCAAGAAAAAAGAGTAGAAGTTGAAATTTAAAATTCTCAATTTTTAGAAAAATACAGTCCGCTAGTTAAAACCCACTTCTTTCACATATGATTTTTATTTTTATTTTTTTGTTTCTGCTCTTTGGAACACCTTGGCTGAAGGAAAACAGAAGAGAAATCATTTGCTGGCTACCATAATTTAAAACGAGTAGAGCAAAAGCAGTTGAACAAGATACATTATTTGATGAAGAAGGGGCCATTTCCATGTGTTCTCTGTAGCAAATTCTTCCCTACCAAGAGCTTGTAAGTTGATCCACATGCCTTGTTCCCATCATTGTTGCATGTGGAAAGTAATCTACTCTTGCAGTGGTTGGTTGGGAATATCTTCTCCTTAACCTTTAACCCAACTTCCATAACATCTACAATTCCTCAACCACCATGGCAGGATGAGAAATTCTGGGAGTTGAAGTCCACAAGTCTCAAAGTTGCCAAGTTTGGAGATCCCTGCTTTAACTCCTTGTTTCTCAATCACAGCAACATGTAGATGCGTGGACTTCTTCTCCCAGAAATCTGTCTGAGGAATTCTGGGAACTGAAGTCTACACTCATCTACAAGTGGCCAAGGTTGAAAAACACTGCCTTAACTCAATTCACCATGCATCTCAGTTTTCCCCCCAAGGAAGTTTGTTTCCTTCTGCTTCATGGGAGACCTGGCCCTAAATAGAACAAAACCTTCGTTGCGGTCAGTGAACAAGCACATAATAAAATTTGATACTATAAACAAATAACATGTGTGCAGGAAAGTATTACTCACAAAATTAATTAGGCATATCCTTAGTCAGTTACACATTTATTTACACACACACACACACACACACACACACACACACACACACACACACACACACATCCCATCACTGAATAGAGGGATAAGAATCAAGATCACGTAAAGTGTTAATACCACTTTATAAGGCCTTGGTAAGACCACACTTGGAATACTGCATTCAGTTTTGGTCGCCACAATGTAAAAAAGATGTCGAGACTCTAGAAAGAGTGCAGAGAAGAGCCACAAAAATGATTAGGGGACTGGAGGCTAAAGCATATCAAGAGCGGTTGCAGGAACTGGGTATGTCTAGTTTGATGAAAAGAAAGGACTAGGGAAGACATGAGAGCAGTGTTCCAATATCTCAGGGCCTGCCACAAAGAAGAGGGAGTCAAACTATTCCTCAAAGCACTTGAGGGCAGAACAAGAAGCAATGGGTGGAAACTAATCAAGGAGAGAAGCAACTTAGAACTAAGGAGAAATTTCCTGACAGTGAGAACAATTAATCAGTGGAACAACTTGCCTCCAGAAGTTGAGAATGCTCCAACACTGGAAGTTTTTAAGAAGATGTTGGATAACCATTTGTCTGAAGTGGTGTAGGGTTTCCTGCCTAAGCAGGGGGTTGGACTAGAAGACCTCCAAGTTCCCTTCCAATTCTGTTATTCTGTATGTGTGCAACTTTATTTTACTGTGTTTTACTTCCAGCAAAGTTCTAAATCCCAAAACACCTCAGAAAGAATTTGAAATGAAATTTTTCCATGGTCCTAAGAATAAGCTGGCAAAGCTGAAACATGTTCCGCAGAAGAAAAGTTTGAAGAATCATAACGCAGAAGCTGGCAGAGAGTAGTTTTTTTTTAGAGACATACGCAAACGTCTGGCAGGCTGTCAGATTTCAGAGTTTGATTTTTTTAGAGAAATATGCAAACTTCCGGCAGGATGTCAGATTTTCTTGGCTAAGAAACTTAAGGTGTACTGATGGAAGTTTCTGTCAAAAAGAATCATCTTTGACCGTTCTCTGGGTCAATACATTTGCATTACCTCCTCTGTGGCCGTTGAAGTAGAAGAGGTCAATCCAATTTAGGAATATGTTGACTTTAATAAAGTATGAGAGGCTAGCCCAATTTAGGGGGGGAAAAACCCTGACTTTAATGACCTCCTCAAGAGAACTGTAACAGAAGAAGGACTTACAGAAAAGCTAACATTAACTTGATCTGTTTCACCTTAAAACACACAAATAATGGTGTTTTCTATCTTTTTCTTAATTATTTTCCACACAAGAGGGATATTGCATTAATTTAGCCTGCAGTCAAACCACAATTTTCTTTTCCATACCCTCATCTTGTTCTCTGTCCATCTCTAATTACATTTCAGTTCAGCATGGAATCTGCAAAATTACTTGTCCCAAGATAAATTGCCATAGTTTACCAACCCCCAGCTTACATAATGGACCAATGTCAGATTTTTGGGATTTATAATATGGATGGCATTTTGCTAATGTTCGGTATGATGAAATTGTCATTTTTTAAATGATTTAAAAAAAAAATCTTTTCCTCATAATCAAGGCACTGAGAACCCAAGAAATGCATAAATTCTAAGCCAACTAACATATTGCATCACATTACCCAAAATATCTCTTCTTCTTCTTCTTCTTCTTCTTCTTCTCTCTCTCTCTCTCTCTCTCTCTCTCTCTCTCTCTCTCTCTCTCTCTCTCTCTCATCTATCTGTCTGTCTGTCTGTCTGTCTGACTCTCTCTCTCTCTCTCTCATCTATCTATCTATCATCTATCTATCTATGTCTCTCTCTGTCATTTGATCAATATCTATCTATCTATCTATCTATCTATCTATCTATCTAATCTATCTATCTATGTCTCTCTCTATCATTTGATCAATATCTATCTATCTATCTATCTATCTATCTATCTATCTATCTATCTATCTTCTCTGTCTTCTATCTATCGTCTATCTATCTATCATCTATCTATGTCTCTCTCTGTCATTTGATCAATATCTATCTATCTATCTATCTATCATCTATCTATCTATGTCTCTCTCTGTCATTTGATCAATATCTATCTATCTATCTATCTATCTATCTATCTATCTATATCTATCTATCTATCTATCTATCTATCTATCTATCTATCTATCTATCTATGTCTCTCTGTCATTTGATCAATATCTATCTATCTATCTATCTATCTATCTATCTATCTATCTATCTATCTATCTATCTATCTATCTTCTCTGTCTTCTATCTATCGTCTGTCTATCTATCTTCTTCTTCATCATCATCATCAATCTAATCTATCTATATCACTAATATACCTTATTTGTGTGGAAGACTATAAACATTTCTCAGAGTTTTGGTAACAGCCAGATTATAATTTTTGTCCATCTCGGAAGTTCAGTGGCATTCTCAACTTTCACATCATCCACGTTCTAGAAACAGGAGAGTTCTTGTGTGCTATTGCTGCAAATAATTTCCTAATATATAATACAATTGCATAATATTATATATAATATGCTGGAATATAAATGTTTGGAAAATGAAAACATATTTCCCTTTCCATGTCCTACTATATACAAACAAGGAGAAAACTGGATCCCATTCCTTATGTTTTCCTCTCTCAATTTAAATATTGACTTTCCTGTTTCTAGAATGTGTCTGAAGCTTGTCTATAAGTTAGGAAGGAAGGAAGGAAGGAAGGAGGGAGGGAGGGAGGGAGGGAGGGAGGGAGGGAGGAAGGAAGGAAGGAAGGAAGGAAGGAAGGAAATGCAATTTTTATGGAATTGCTTTTAAAGGCTCATTGAAAGTTCACCTGTGCAAATTGTAATGCAGTTGGTTGTGGTAGATGTGTCTGCCAGGAATAGATTGCACCAAGGGGTTATCTTTTAATAATCTGGGTGCTGGAATTCAATCTTTAGGACTTGGAATGAGACAGTCTGGTTTTTGAGCTTTGTTCTCCAATTACAAACAATTAAACTAGACTGTCTTATCATCACCACCACCATTTCTGTCTCAGCTTTCTGCACTCTTCCACTCTGGTTTTTTTTTTTTTAGCACCCTAATGGATAGAAAAAAACAGGTGCTTCTTTTTTAGAGGAGAAATAATTTCTTCCACATTACCATACCCCTTGCCTGTGCCACCAAAAATTTATTCATTATATTCACTGCAATTGTCAATGAATTCCGAAGAAGTCTCCTCCTGGGGAATTGACTTTCTTCTTTTATTCTGAGAAATGCCCAACAGAACATAAGTATCTTTGAAAGCAAAAAATACACATAGGAAACCTATTCAGAAGTAAACTAAATGGTAGCCATCAAAGGAGACAGCATAAAGTCCTCCGGCCTTGCCAACTTTGCATATCAAAAGCTTGTTTAAAAAAAGCTTTACAACAAATTTCCTTAGAGAGGTCCATATTAGGGCCCCATCCAAGTGTTGAATTTTAGGAAGTGTTAAAAACAAATTAAGAAACCAAGGAGTCCAACCAAAAATATATGTGCTAAGCCTACTGGAAACCAGAATGCTTTTTATTTGTTGCTTTGCCTTCAGATCAGTTTGAAATCAATCCCCATTATTTAAGGACAAAGTTTGCCTCTGACCCTTAAGGAATGATTTGGGGGAATTCTGGGAGATACACACACACACACACACATACACACACACAAAGTGAGGGAGAATTGAAGCTGATTTCCAGCTCAATAGTCAGAATCCGACTGGAATTTCCTGGTTGCCAGGAAACATAGAATACCCAAGATTGAAAACCAAAGTCCAGTGGAGCAATCAAATGAGAGCAAGCAAGTTCTTCTGGACTTCTGTTGGAACCAGGAAGTTGCACGTCCCAGGTCAGGTTTCAAACAACAAAAGCCAAATCAGCAAGAGTGGGATTCTACCGGTTCAGACCGGTTTGGGAGAACCGGTAGCTCCGACAATCAGTTGGGAGCGAACCAGTTCATCCAGACGTACAGATGGGCCCACCTGCCCGCCCGCGCTATTTTCTGACCTTTATCTTCTCAGCTGCTTCGCGCGGTAGAGCAGATTGCCACGCGAATCAGCTGTGTTACTCCTCTGAAAAAAAACAGGAAGTGAAGATTTCTTCAAACTGTGCATGCACACACGTGTGCAAATTGCGTAATCACCGAACCAGTTGTTAAATCGGGAGGATCCCACCACTGCAAATAAGGGGTTGGAACATAGAATAACAGAGTTGGAAGGGACCTTGGAGGTCTTCTAGTCCAACCCCCTGCTCTACCATTTCAGACAAATGACTGTCTAGTCTCTTCTTGAAAGCCGCTAGCACCCACAACCTCTGAAGGCAATTGGTTCCACTGGTTGGTTGTTCTCACTGTCAGGAAATTTCTCCTTAGTTCTGGGTAGATTCTTTCCTTGATTAGTTTCCATCCATTGCTTCTTGTCTTGCCTTCTGGTGTTTTGGAAAATAGTTTGATCCCCTCATCTTTGTGGCAGCCCCACACAAATATTGGAACACTGCTATCATGTCTCCCCTAGTTCTTCTCTTTGCTAGAAAAGGTTAGGTAAGAAGAGGAAGAACTAAGGAATCTTTAAAAATACCTGAAAGGAGACCCAGAATGGAATAGGATGGCTTCATTCCTCATGACTTATGAAGCTGGCGTCAACCTAAATTTAAGCCCTTTTCAGAATCTACTCAATCCAAAAGACCAAGTGGAGGTTTCACCTCGTACAACGTCGGAGTAATAATAACACTGTTCCTACCATTTGATGGACACTGTTGAAATTTTGAAGCTTGTTGTGGGCACTCTCACAAAATGGCTACCTTGGTTTGAATGGCCAACTACCAGTGAACCATCTGTAAGGAGGAGAACTTGCAGAACTTCTCTCCTCCGGCTTCCCAGGATACCCTGTGTTTCTATAGCTTGCAGTTAATTGGTTTTTCTTTCAGGAAGGCATGCTTTTAAAGCAAACACTCCCTTGAGGCCATCTATACCATTTCTATCTTCTAAGGCTGCCTCTGGGGTCTTCATCACAGCCCAGAAGCATTCTTAGACAAGTAGTTCATGCCGGAAGATGTTTCTTTGTCTAGCAACACATAGCTTTAACATTTGTTTTTTTGGAGAAGTAAATAAGTAAAGAAGGGATCCTTGTGGACACCAAGAGATGCATACAGTTGCCTCCAACCTTCTGGGGGTGCTCCAAGCTTTTTTCACCTGCCATCTCTGCTTTCTTATAATATTGTGATTCAGATTAAAAGGATTTTCAGATTTCAGAGTAACAGAGTCGGAAGGGACCTTGGAGATCTTCTAGTCCAACCCCCTGCTCAAGCAAAAGACCCTTACATCATTCCAGACAAGTGGCTGTCCAGTCTCTTCTGAAATACACAAACTGTCCTTTAAATAGTCCTTAGGGTTTCCTGCCTAAGCAGAGGGTTGGACTAGAAAACCTCCAAGGTCCCTTCCAACTCTATTTTCTATTCTATTCTATTCTATTCTATTCTATTCTATTCTATTCTATTCTATTCTATTCTATTCTATTCTATCCTATCCTATCCTATCCTATCCTATCCTATCCTATCCTATCCTATCACCCATCTCTTCCCACTTATGACTGCATGACTGTAACTTTGTTGCTTTTATCCTTATGATTTATATGGATATTGATTGTTTCCTGATTGCTTATTTGTACCCTATGACTATCATTAAGTGTTGTATCTTATGATGCTTTATGAATGTATCTTTTTTTTTTATGTACACTGAGAGCTTATGCACCAAGACAAATTCCTTGTGTGTCCAATCCCACTTGGCCAATAAAGAATTCTATTCTATTCTATTCTATTCTATTCTATTCTATTCTATTCTATTCTATTCTATTCTATTCTATTCTATTCTATTCTATTCTACTCTACTCTACTCTACTCTACTCTATTCTATTCTATTTTCTATTCTATTCTATTCTATTCTATTCTATTCTATTCTATTCTATATCCTATCCTATCCTATCCTATCCTATCCTATCCTATCCTATCCTATCCTATCCTATCCTATCCTATCCTATCCTATCTTATCCTATTCTCTCAGATTAGCCCATTCTAGGGGAGATAGAGATGGTTGAAGAGCTAAATCACACCAACATATCTCTATTAATTCAGTCTTCTGAAAGGGGATGACCTGAACAATCAAGTTTTCTTGATTTAATGAGCTCTCAGAGTTCATCAAAACCTACTCTCCTCACTAATATTACGTTAATGCTTTGGGTCCTTTTCATCTGTAGGTCAACTGTGTTCACAATTCCAAGATCCATCCTTTGCAAACTAGGCCAAGATGTCTACAAAGCTACTGTCTGTAGACCATCCCCAAATCAAGACAGAGAAAGCCCATGTAGTGCATAGACTCTTGAAACAAATTCCACCTGGAGAATTTAATGAGGCCTTCAGTGACTTACGCATGCTGGTAGAAGATGATCATATGATGTGTGAGGAAGCACCCAGTCTCTGTGCCGTGTACAACAAGGACCATTTCACACCACTCCGAACCAAGAAATGCGAGGTCCTCTTGACTCGCCACAATGAGCTGGAAGAGAACAACTTCCTGGATCCACAGAACCAGGTCTCCTTCAAGTATGACCACTTGCGGAGAATACCAAATGACTTCCAGGCTCATCCCGAAGAGGACAAGAAAGGAGAACTATGGAGGAGAGCCCTCCATGAGGCCCTGAAATTTTATGTTGACAACCACTATCCTGATGGGCTTTGTAGTGTCTTCGTCAAGGACACAGCTATGCGGAAGATTTTTGTGGCTTGCATTGAAAGCCACCGATACAAACCTTCTGCCTTCTGGAATGGCTTGTGGAAATCGGAATGGACATTTGCTCTAGCTCCTGCCTCTACATCCACGCAGGTGATCGGGGTCATCACGATCCAGGCACACTACTTTGAAGATGGCAACATACACCTGACAGCAGTCAAGGAAGCTGAGGAGACACTGCTGGTCACCGATGAAGCCCAGACGGCAAAGGACTTTGCCAAGCTGGTGGAAAAAATGGAAAACGAGATCCAGAGCAAAATAATGGAAGAGTATGACCACATGAACAGCAGCTACATAAAGTATTTTCGGAGACAGCTGCCCATCACTCACACCAGCCTTGATTGGGAAAAAGTGGTGACCGTGAAGACAGTAGAAGCTCGTGCGTTCTAGTGGAAGTCCTGCTTCTGTGCGGCCAGAGAAATGGGAGAAGAAAAGCGGAAAAGTTGGAGGAAACCTCAATCAATGGATGTATCTTCTAAAGTAAAGGAGCCAATAAAATAAGCAGTGTAATAAAATGGAAGATGCATGTCTACTTCTGGATAGGAAGATTTGGAAGAAGAAATGCAAAGCTAGTGTATCCCGTAGAGCAGCGGTCCCCAATCATTGTGATTTGGCGGCCTGGCTGTCGGGGGGAGAGAGGGGGAACCGGGTTGCATGAGTGACGACCTGTGCTCGCGTGAATGCAGTTCAACTTGCACGAACATTGGCCAGGCGTGTCTGCATGCACATGCAGCTTGAGTTGTGTGACTTGAGCTGTGTGTGCATGTGTACACGCATCAACCCACCACTCGCACAAGTTCAGCTGTTCACACATCTGTGCGCACCAGCACACTGCTTGTGTGGCCCAGTTCCGAATTGGAAACGGCCTGGTAGTGGACTATGGTCTGGGGGTTGGAGACCCCTGCTGTAGTGATACAAGAGGGAAAGGGGGGGAAAAAAAGCAGAGCGAAGCTTGTGGAAGTCGTGATTTTATTCATTTTTCCTAAAGCTACATTTAAATGCCTGGAAATGGAACAGGACCTTCAGTAAATGTATGGACATACTTTTTTGTTTGTTTTTTAATTTTAATTTATATGCCGCCCTTCTCTGGAGACTCAGGGTGTTAAGGTGTTAAGCAATAGCCTTCATACTTTTGTATATTTTATACAAAGTCAGCTTATTGCCCCCACAAACCGGGTCCTCATTTTACCTACCTTAGAAAGAATGGAAGGCTGAGTCAACCTTGAGCCTGGTGAGAATTGAACTCGCAGTAATTGCAGGCAGCTGGAAGCTAAATACTACCTATAACAGTAGCATTAGTCTGCTGCGCCACTCAGGCTCCTACGTTACCTGTGGCATGTGTGCATGTGTGGCTTCATTGCCTGCCCAAACTAAAATCTATACCTGCTTCTATACTGATACATGGATACATACATATTTAATAGCTATGAAGGTGTGGGGGCCACAGGTTACTCATACCAATACTCTTGCAGTATTAACGGTAGAAAAACAGGGGTAAAGTGGTTAGGAGATCACAGTTGGCTTCTTATGTGTAAACATCAGTGGTGGGTTGCCCCCCCGGTTCGGACCGGTTTGCAAGAACCGGTAGTAAAACCGACAGGAGGCTCCGCCCACTGACCCGGACGTCATCATAGGCCATCTGCGCATGTGCAGAAGAGCGCGCGCATGGGCACGATGCAAACCGGTAATAAAGGTAAGTAGAACCCACCCCGGTACATGTGTTTTCACAGATGCATATATTTTCAGAAGGTGCATCCCCATTCAGAGAAAGGGAGGGAAGCAGGGAGGGAGGGAGGGAAGCAGGGAGGGAGGGAGGGAAGGAAAGGAGGGAGGGAGGGAGGGAAGGAGGGAGGGAGGGAGGGAGGGAGGAAGGAAGGAAGGAAGGAAGGAAGGAAGGAAGGAAGGAAGGAAGGAAGGAAGGAAAGAAGGAAGGAAGACACACTCTTTCTTGTCCCATTTCAAGCGTTCCATATATAACAGGAATTCCACAATTCCTAGCAACATGTCTGTATAATTCTTATAATGGGGGCGGGGAGATGCCCTTCGCAAATATTGAAAAAGCCGCCTCAGCGCATTTCCCTCTCACGGTTAAGTGTTTACACCGCACCAGCAACAAAGAAGTGGTTGAGGTGTCTGGCAATTTGGAGAGCATCCAGGGAGTAGCAGGGGGCCTCTTTCAGCCTTTGCCAGCAGGAGATAATGAGGATGTCAGAAGTTAGCAGGAAGTCAGAGAGAGAGACAGCCCCGCATTACGTAAAAGAAAAACATCTGCTGGTTATTCAGGGTGTTATTACAGATGTTCGCAATGGAACATACAACTTGTATGGAATCCCATCCAAGCAGCAATCAATATCCCTTTTGTCCCATTCTCTTGACAAGACTGACCTTGAGATATTTCCCAACCTGCCATCTTCTGGAGAAGATCAGTCCCAAAGACAGTTGGTGAGCTGACTTCCACCCTGTTTCCAAACAGTACCGCATTCTGGTGCTCATTCGTGCATTGGAAAAACTGAAACCGACAGTGAGCTGCTAACATCAAGATAAGCTACCATATTTTTCGGACTATAAGACACACCGGAGTATAAGACACACCAAGATTTTGAAGAAGAAAACAAGAAAAAAAAAGTTTTTGCCCTCCCCAGCCCCCAGGAGCACTCTGCAGGCCTCCCAAGCCCTTTGCACATCCCGTTTTTGTGAAAAATGGGCCCATTTTTCGTAAAAATGGGACACATGGGGTGGGATTTCGGGAGGCCAAAAATGGCTGCATTTGGTGTATAAGACGCACCGACATTTCCACCCTCTTTTAGGGGGAGGGGGGAAGTGCGTTTTATACTCCAAAAAGTACGGCAATTTTTTACACAAGCAGCCAAAGTTACTTCACATCCTCCTCCTTCTGAAAACACCTAAGCTTGAGTCGAGGGTTGGACTGGGAAACCTCCAATATTTCTCCCAATTCTGTTACTGTGTATTCAAGGGAAGAATTTTGGATGCTCTGAAGCTTATGGGAATCCCAACATTGCTTCATCCTGCAGTGGAGCTAGACAAATTCTGAGAACCAACTTTTATACAATAGTGGCCAAAATTGTGGGAAAAGTGTATTTTTGAAGTTTGATGGCTAATAACACCACTTTTTTGGGGGGGGGGAGTTTCAAGATAATCCTATTCCACTACCGGAATGGCCTGGGAATAGCCCAGACCTTCACCCAATTGGAAATCTATGGAGCCGACTAAAGAAACTTGTTAGTCAGAAGAGACCCAGCCATAAAACCCAGTTAATAGAAGCCATCGTTCAATCTTGGTTTCACATGATAACAGCTGCAAAACTAAAAGACTTGGTTCACTCCATGGGAAGATGTTGTAAGGCCGTAATTCATGCTAAAGGTTACCATTTAGTAAGAGTATAGTAAGTATTAACTGACATGGTGATCATTTTTGTATATCTCGTTTTTTCTATGTTGATCCTTTTTGTATATCTCATTTTTTCTACATGTTTCACTTTTCTTCTTTAAACTGTAACTGCTATTTAAATAGCAAATCCTTCATAAATGTTATTGCATTACATTCTTGATTAAATTATCTTTCCATTGATATATAATTTTAGGGTACTACTCCAAAAAAAAAAGTGGTGTTATTAGCTAGTTTTAGAAAATACACTTTCCCCAAAAGGTTTCCACAATTTTGGCCGCTACTGTACATAGAGCCCTTCACTTAGATGGTCTCCCTTCCTTCACTTGCTGTCTTTTCAAAGCTGTCTCTCTTGTGTAAAAGTTTTTCTCAGCCTTACACTTTGCTGATGTTTCCCTTTACACAGTTATAGCAGTCAACTCTGAGTAAATGATAAAGGAGATCAGTGGAAGTTCATCTCTTGTCAGTAAGAGAATGATCAGAGAAAGTAGAACAAATCTATTGAATTGTTATAGTGGGCTTTCATTTGGCATTTCTTTCGGTTGGATGGGGAAAAAAAAAAAAGAATTGCTTCCGGTTTGAGTTAACAGTGAGATGCATCAACAGTTCACAACTTGGCGGTCCATCTTGCAGCCAAGATCTAAACTACTTTAGCAAAAGTCACTAAGATGCCAGAAGCAATATCAAGTTCTCAGACTTAAAAGCTTCCTGCCACGGAATAGGTTTTGGCCTGCGTCCATAACACAATTCAAAATGGTGGCAGTTACAGAGAAATCTTGCCAAGGGTAGCAACTTTTTTGAGCTCGATGTTGAAGCTGAGCCAGAATTGATGAATTTCCTGGGTAAACGCTCGCTCCGTTTCAGAGAATTTCTTCTGAGTTAGTAGTGCTGTTCTATATTTGTTTATTTATTCTGTGTCAACTCTCAAAACGACTTTAACTAAAGCCGTATTCTCGTTTTCTTCGTTTCTTAGTTGCCATACATATCGGGGGAGAGGGGAGTGTGAAATGTTTTCTTCTAATGTGCCAGACGTAACAGTGATAGGGCTTGTGGGAACCAAAGTCATCCCAACGAGCACTTGTAACAACAGGAGGGAGCAGCTGAGAAGTCTGCCGCTTATCTGGTTGGACAACATGATCTGTGACACTTGGGTAGGTGGGGAATTATCTATTCTTTTAATTATACCAAACCGCAGGAAATATTTAGAGTTGGATTCACACCTGATATGATGTACCCAATAAAGGAGATCTTTGAAAAAAAGCTACAGCCTCAGAGTCCTGACTTGATTGGGATCATTACTTGGAACCATCACACTCTGCTTATATCCTATTTTTCTAGCTGCGTTGGCATATGTGACTTGATGGTCTGTACGGATAGCATGTTATGGCGATGCTTTGAAGTTGCAAGAAACTTTGACACTGCTTTTAGATGATTCATTGCTCTCCCCTATATAGGGGAGTAAGTGCAATAGCACTTAGACTTATATACCGCTTCATAGTGCTTTTACATCCCTCTCTAAGTGGTTTACAGAATCAGCATATTATCCCCAACCATCTGGGTCCTCATTTTACCCACCTCAGAAGGATGGAAGGCTGAGTCAACCTTAAGGCGGTCAGATTTGAACTGCTGAACTGCAGGCTCGAACTCCTGGCAGTGGGCAGAGTTAGTTTGCAATACTGCATTCTAACCACTGGGAAGGAAGGAAGGAAGGAAGGAAGGAAGGAAGGAAGGAAGGAAGGAAGATAGCAATAGCACTTAGACTTATATACCGCTTCATAGTGCTTTTACAGCCCCCTCTAAGCAGTTTACAGAGTCAGCCTCTTGTCCCTAACAATCTGGGTCCTCATTTTATCCATCTCGGAAGGATGGAAGGCTGAGTCAACCTTAAACTGGTCAGATTTGAACTGCTGAACTGCAGCTAGCAGTCAGCTGAAGTAACCTGCAGTGCTGCACTCTAACCACTGAGCCACCTTGGCTCTTTATGGTCCAGTCATGTCCAGCTCCAGGGAACCATGAATACTTCCACTTCAACCAAAACAATACAAGAGCACACAATAGATACAAACTCATGATAATCTGATCCAAACTAGATTGC
>NW_028269849.1:50000-52500 GCF_059756535.1 Pantherophis guttatus | reverse complement strand
CCCGCCCTTTTTCTTTTCTTTTCTTTTCTTTTCTTTTCTTTTTTTGCCTCGCCTCCCCTCCCCTCCCTTCCCGAGTAGACCGGCGCCTAAACGAGGCACTTGGTTTTTTTTCCCCACCCCTTTTCCCGCTCTCCGCTTAAATGTCAGTATCGCCGCCGGTCGATCGTCGTTTTAGTTTTAAAACGGTCATAAAAGCGGAATACGTTTTGAAAGTCGACGAGCCCGGTGTGTGGAGACCGGAATTGGGCAAGCTGTGCTCTCGTCTTCTGGGGGTGACATTTCTCCCTGAGCGCTGCTGGCTTTAGAAAGACCATTCGAAGACGGGTTAGGGTCGGGGTCGGGGAAGCGAGCGTCAGGTCTCGCCGCCCCGATTTTTCCAACCAAGAAAGCAGGACGCTTGAAACCGCGATGCGAGCTTGGACCGGAAGGCTTGCGATAGCAAGAGATCTAGGCAAGAACGGAAGCTTTTCACTTCAAACAAACCAGCTATTTAAAGCAACCCCTCGCACGCGACATCCATCGTGGCAGGGAAACAGAAACAGAGACGCCGGCCCGGCCGAGGCTGCCGGAGCGGCCCGGTAGACCGGGCCGCCGTCTGCCCGTCTTTAAGTCGAAAGACGACTTTAAATCTAAAAACGGTTTTAAGTCGAAAGTGTGGGTTAGGGTTAGGGGAAAAAGTTGTGGGGTTAGGGTTAGGGGAAAAAGCTGTAGGGTTAGGGTTAGAGAAAACAGTTGTAGGGTTAGGGTTAGGGTCAGGGTTAGGGAAAATAGTTGTAGGGTTAGGGTTAGGGTTAGGGTTAGGGTTAGGGTTAGAGAAAAAAGTTGTAGGCTTAGGCTTAGAGAAACAAGTTGTAGGGTTAGGGTTAGGGTTAGGGTTAGAGAAAAAAGTTGTAGGCTTAGCCTTAGGTTTAGGCTTAGGCTTAGAGAAACAAGTTGTAGGGTTAGGGTTAGGGTTAGGGTTAGGGGGAAAAGTTGTAGGGTTAGGGTTAGGGTCAGGGTTAGGGAGAAAAGTTGTAGGGCTAGGGTTAGGTTCAGGTTCAGGCTCAGGGTTATCATTCTGGAAATGATATTAGCAGAAGCAATGGAGGAAAGCGAGGAGAGGGAGGGAGGGAGGGATAGATATTAAACGGGATGGACGAAACGTATAGAGCGCACACAAGACACGCGATGAGAAACCACCCGCCCAGAGAAATTCATGTCCGATTTACCGAGAAGACAGGGAGGGCAGAGAGATCGCCATGGATGAGAAACACGACGAGAAAGCACAAAATATCGGCGAGCTGAAATATCGGCGAGCTGGCGAGAGCAAAGATATCGAGTAGATTCAAGAGAGAAAGCGGAATTATTTTATAAACAACGTAGAGATGACCAAGAACAGGAAAGATGGGGAGATGAAAGTGGGGACGGACGACGGGAGGAGAAGAAAGAACAGCCAAAAGAGAGCCAAGAAAGCCAACAAAACGAGAAAGCGTCGAGAGAAGGAGCAGGAGCAGAAGACGTTAAAGAAAGAACCAAGGGACCTAAGAACGACTTGCTCGACAAAGCAAATAGATCAGTAAGAAATGGAAGAAGAAATAAAAATAATTTCCTGGACTAGAAATGGACTGGATTCGGCCATTCGGCAAGAGGAAGGAAAATATGGAATAAATGAGGGAAGTTAAGATCAGAAATGATAGGCCTACGAGAGGTTCCTCTGGGAAAGCTACACCCAAAACTTTTGAGGAAGGAAGATGGCAGAAATTGGAACAAACTTTTCACTTGAAGGGAAGCTTTTCACGTCAAACCAGCTATTTAAATCAACCCCTCGCAGCCATCCTGGCAGAGAAGCAGAAAACCGAAACACTCCAGTCCGGCCGAGGCCCGGGTAAACCGGTCCCGCCCGAGCGAGCGTCCCGGTAGACCGGGACGGCTGCCGGGCGCGGGCACCCCCGGGGCCCGGCGCTGGCACCGAGGCGAAGGGGGAGGTCCCCGACCGAGGCCCGCGGCGCCGGAGCCGGGATCCCGTACCTCCATCGCGGCGGGGGAAACGGAAAGACTGACCCGGCCGAGGCCCCGGTAGACCGGGACGGCTGCCGGGCGCGGGCACCCCCGGGGCCCGGCGCTGGCACCGAGGCGAAGGGGGAGGTCCCCGACCGAGGCCCGCGGCGCCGGAGCCGGGATCCCGTACCTCCATCGCGGCGGGGGAAACGGAAAGACTGACCCGGCCGAGGCCACGGTAGACCGGGACGGCTGCCGGGCGCGGGCACCCCCGGGGCCCGGCGCTGGCAACGAGGCGAAGGGGGAGGTCCCCGACCGAGGCCCGCGGCGCCGGAGCCGGGATCCCGTACCTCCATCGCGGCGGGGGAAACGGAAAGACTGACCCGGCCGAGGCCCCGGTAGACCGGGACGGCTGCCGGGCGCGGGCACCCCCGGGGCCCGGCGCTGGCACCGAGGCGAAGGGGGAGGTCCCCGACCGAGGCCCGCGGCGCCGGAGCCGGGATCCCGTACCTCCATCGCGGCG
>NW_028269849.1:35000-37500 GCF_059756535.1 Pantherophis guttatus | reverse complement strand
GGGTTAGGGTTAGGGTTAGGGTTAGAGAAAAAAGTTGTAGGCTTAGGCTTAGAGAAACAAGTTGTAGGGTTAGGGTTAGGGTTAGGGTTAGAGAAAAAAGTTGTAGGCTTAGCCTTAGGTTTAGGCTTAGGCTTAGAGAAACAAGTTGTAGGGTTAGGGTTAGGGTTAGGGTTAGGGGGAAAAGTTGTAGGGTTAGGGTTAGGGTCAGGGTTAGGGAGAAAAGTTGTAGGGCTAGGGTTAGGTTCAGGTTCAGGCTCAGGGTTATCATTCTGGAAATGATATTAGCAGAAGCAATGGAGGAAAGCGAGGAGAGGGAGGGAGGGAGGGATAGATATTAAACGGGATGGACGAAACGTATAGAGCGCACACAAGACACGCGATGAGAAACCACCCGCCCAGAGAAATTCATGTCCGATTTACCGAGAAGACAGGGAGGGCAGAGAGATCGCCATGGATGAGAAACACGACGAGAAAGCACAAAATATCGGCGAGCTGAAATATCGGCGAGCTGGCGAGAGCAAAGATATCGAGTAGATTCAAGAGAGAAAGCGGAATTATTTTATAAACAACGTAGAGATGACCAAGAACAGGAAAGATGGGGAGATGAAAGTGGGGACGGACGACGGGAGGAGAAGAAAGAACAGCCAAAAGAGAGCCAAGAAAGCCACAAAACGAGAAAGCGTCGAGAGAAGGAGCAGGAGCAGAAGACGTTAAAGAAAGAACCAAGGGACCTAAGAACGACTTGCTCGACAAAGCAAATAGATCAGTAAGAAATGGAAGAAGAAATAAAAATAATTTCCTGGACTAGAAATGGACTGGATTCGGCCATTCGGCAAGAGGAAGGAAAATATGGAATAAATGAGGGAAGTTAAGATCAGAAATGATAGGCCTACGAGAGGTTCCTCTGGGAAAGCTACACCCAAAACTTTGAGGAAGGAAGATGGCAGAAATTGGAACAAACTTTTCACTTGAAGGGAAGCTTTTTCACGTCAAACCAGCTATTTAAATCAACCCCTCGCAGCCATCCTGGCAGAGAAGCAGAAAACCGAAACACTCCAGTCCGGCCGAGGCCCGGGTAAACCGTCCCGCCCGAGCGAGCGTCCCGGTAGACCGGGACGGCTGCCGGGCGCGGGCACCCCCGGGGCCCGGCGCTGGCACCGAGGCGAAGGGGGAGGTCCCCGACCGAGGCCCGCGGCGCCGGAGCCGGGATCCCGTACCTCCATCGCGGCGGGGGAAACGGAAAGACTGACCCGGCCGAGGCCCCGGTAGACCGGGACGGCTGCCGGGCGCGGGCACCCCCGGGGCCCGGCGCTGGCACCGAGGCGAAGGGGGAGGTCCCCGACCGAGGCCCGCGGCGCCGGAGCCGGATCCCGTACCTCCATCGCGGCGGGGGAAACGGAAAGACTGACCCGGCCGAGGCCACGGTAGACCGGGACGGCTGCCGGGCGCGGGCACCCCCGGGGCCCGGCGCTGGCAACGAGGCGAAGGGGGAGGTCCCCGACCGAGGCCCGCGGCGCCGGAGCCGGGATCCGTACCTCCATCGCGGCGGGGGAAACGGAAAGACTGACCCGGCCGAGGCCCCGGTAGACCGGGACGGCTGCCGGGCGCGGGCACCCCCGGGGCCCGGCGCTGGCACCGAGGCGAAGGGGGAGGTCCCCGACCGAGGCCCGCGGCGCCGGAGCCGGGATCCCGTACCTCCATCGCGGCGGGGGAACGGAAAGACTGACCCGGCCGAGGCCACGGTAGACCGGACGGCTGCCGGGCGCGGGCACCCCCGGGGCCCGGCGCTGGCAACGAGGCGAAGGGGGAGGTCCCCGACCGAGGCCCGCGGCGCCGGAGCCGGGATCCCGTACCTCCATCGCGGCGGGGGAAACGGAAAGACTGACCCGGCCGAGGCCCCGGTAGACCGGGACGGCTGCCGGGCGCGGGCACCCCCGGGGCCCGGCGCCTGGCAACGAGGCGAAGGGGGAGGTCCCCGACCGAGGCCCGCGGCGCCGGAGCCGGGATCCCGTACCTCCATCGCGGCGGGGGAAACGGAAAGTGATGCGGCCGGGGCCCCGGTAGACCCGGCCGTCTCCCCGGCGCGGGCACCCCCGGGACCCGGCGCGGGCACCGAGGCGACGGCGGGGGTCCCCGACCGAGGCTCGCGGCGCCGGACCCGGGATCCGTACCTCCATCGCGGCGGGGGAAACGGAAAGTGATCCGGCCGGGGCCCCGGTAGACCCGGCCGTCTCCCCGGCGCGGGCACCCCCGGGGCCCGGCGCTGGCACCGAGGCGAAGGGGGAGGTCCCCGACCGAGGCCCGCGGCGCCGGAGCCGGGATCCCGTACCTCCATCGCGGCGGGGGAAACGGAAAGACTGACCCGGCCGAGGCCCCGGTAGACCGGGACGGCTGCCGGGCGCGGGCACCCCCGGGGCCCGGCGCTGGCACCGAGGCGAAGGGGGAGGTCCCCGACCGAGGCCCGCGGCGCCGGAGCCGGGATCCCGTACCTCCATCGCGG
>NW_028269849.1:20000-22500 GCF_059756535.1 Pantherophis guttatus | reverse complement strand
TTTCCTGGACTAGAAATGGACTGGATTCGGCCATTCGGCAAGAGGAAGGAAAATATGGAATAAATGAGGGAAGTTAAGATCAGAAATGATAGGCCTACGAGAGGTTCCTCTGGGAAAGCTACACCCAAAACTTTTGAGGAAGGAAGATGGCAGAAATTGGAACAAACTTTTCACTTGAAGGGAAGCTTTTCACGTCAAACCAGCTATTTAAATCAA
This sequence comes from Pantherophis guttatus, assembly GCF_059756535.1. NCBI lineage: Eukaryota > Metazoa > Chordata > Lepidosauria > Squamata > Colubridae > Pantherophis > Pantherophis guttatus. The sequence goes on along the minus strand of NW_028269849.1, from coordinate 22,284 downwards.
CCCCTCGCAGCCATCCTGGCAGAGAAGCAGAAAACCGAAACACTCCAGTCCGGCCGAGGCCCGGGTAAACCGGTCCCGCCCGAGCGAGCGTCCCGGTAGACCGGGACGGCTGCCGGGCGCGGGCACCCCCGGGGCCCGGCGCTGGCACCGAGGCGAAGGGGGAGGTCCCCGACCGAGGCCCGCGGCGCCGGAGCCGGGATCCCGTACCTCCATCGCGGCGGGGGAAACGGAAAGACTGACCCGGCCGAGGCCCCGGTAGACCGGGACGGCTGCCGGGCGCGGGCACCCCCGGGGCCCGGCGCTGGCACCGAGGCGAAGGGGGAGGTCCCCGACCGAGGCCCGCGGCGCCGGAGCCGGGATCCCGTACCTCCATCGCGGCGGGGGAAACGGAAAGACTGACCCGGCCGAGGCCACGGTAGACCGGGACGGCTGCCGGGCGCGGGCACCCCCGGGGCCCGGCGCTGGCAACGAGGCGAAGGGGGAGGTCCCCGACCGAGGCCCGCGGCGCCGGAGCCGGGATCCCGTACCTCCATCGCGGCGGGGGAAACGGAAAGACTGACCCGGCCGAGGCCCCGGTAGACCGGGACGGCTGCCGGGCGCGGGCACCCCCGGGGCCCGGCGCTGGCACCGAGGCGAAGGGGGAGGTCCCCGACCGAGGCCCGCGGCGCCGGAGCCGGGATCCCGTACCTCCATCGCGGCGGGGGAAACGGAAAGACTGACCCGGCCGAGGCCACGGTAGACCGGGACGGCTGCCGGGCGCGGGCACCCCCGGGGCCCGGCGCTGGCAACGAGGCGAAGGGGGAGGTCCCCGACCGAGGCCCGCGGCGCCGGAGCCGGGATCCCGTACCTCCATCGCGGCGGGGGAAACGGAAAGACTGACCCGGCCGAGGCCCCGGTAGACCGGGACGGCTGCCGGGCGCGGGCACCCCCGGGGCCCGGCGCTGGCAACGAGGCGAAGGGGGAGGTCCCCGACCGAGGCCCGCGGCGCCGGAGCCGGGATCCCGTACCTCCATCGCGGCGGGGGAAACGGAAAGTGATGCGGCCGGGGCCCCGGTAGACCCGGCCGTCTCCCCGGCGCGGGCACCCCCGGGACCCGGCGCGGGCACCGAGGCGACGGCGGGGGTCCCCGACCGAGGCTCGCGGCGCCGGACCCGGGATCCCGTACCTCCATCGCGGCGGGGGAAACGGAAAGTGATCCGGCCGGGGCCCCGGTAGACCCGGCCGTCTCCCCGGCGCGGGCACCCCCGGGGCCCGGCGCTGGCACCGAGGCGAAGGGGGAGGTCCCCGACCGAGGCCCGCGGCGCCGGAGCCGGGATCCCGTACCTCCATCGCGGCGGGGGAAACGGAAAGACTGACCCGGCCGAGGCCCCGGTAGACCGGGACGGCTGCCGGGCGCGGGCACCCCCGGGGCCCGGCGCTGGCACCGAGGCGAAGGGGGAGGTCCCCGACCGAGGCCCGCGGCGCCGGAGCCGGGATCCCGTACCTCCATCGCGGCGGGGGAAACGGAAAGTGATCCGGCCGGGGCCCCGGTAGACCCGGCCGTCTCCCCGGCGCGGGCACCCCCGGGGCCCGGCGCTGGCACCGAGGCGAAGGGGGAGGTCCCCGACCGAGGCTCGCGGCGCCGGAGCCGGGATCCCGTACCTCCATCGCGGCGGGGGAAACGGAAAGACTGATCCGGCCGAGGCCCCGGTAGACCCGGCCGTCTCCCCGGCGCGGGCACCCCCGGGGCCCGGCGCGGGCACCGAGGCGAAGGGGGAGGTCCCCGACCGAGGCCCGCGGCGCCGGAGCCGGGATCCCGTACCTCCATCGCGGCGGGGGAAACGGAAAGTGATCCGGCCGGGGCCCCGGTAGACCCGGCCGTCTCCCCGGCGCGGGCACCCCCGGGGCCCGGCGCTGGCACCGAGGCGAAGGGGGAGGTCCCCGACCGAGGCTCGCGGCGCCGGAGCCGGGATCCCGTACCTCCATCGCGGCGGGGGAAACGGAAAGACTGATCCGGCCGAGGCCCCGGTAGACCGGGACGGATGCCGGGCGCGGGCACCCCCGGGGCCCGGCGCTGTCACCGAGGCGACGGCGGGGGTCCCCGACCGAGGCCCGCGGCGCCGGAGCCGGGATCCCCTAGTTCCATCGCGGCGGGGGAAACGGAAAGAGTGATCCGGCCGGGGCCCCGGTAAGCCGGACCCGCCCAAGGCCGTCCCGGTAGACCCGGCCGTCTGCCCGGCGCGGGCACCCCCGGGGCCCGGCGCGGGCACCGACGCGACGGCGGGGGTCCCCGACCGAGGCCCGC
>NW_028269849.1:7500-10000 GCF_059756535.1 Pantherophis guttatus | reverse complement strand
TCCCCTCCCTTCCCGAGTAGACCGGCGCCTAAACGAGGCACTTGGTTTATTTCCCGCCCCTTTTCTTTTCTTTTTTTTTGGCCTCGCCGAGTAGACCGGCGTCCAAAGGAGACACTTAGTTTTTCCCCCGCCCTTTTTCTTTTCTTTTCTTTTCTTTTCTTTTCTTTTTTTGCCTCGCCTCCCCTCCCCTCCCTTCCCGAGTAGACCGGCGCCTAAACGAGGCACTTGGTTTTTTTTCCCCACCCCTTTTCCCGCTCTCCGCTTAAATGTCAGTATCGCCGCCGGTCGATCGTCGTTTTAGTTTTAAAACGGTCATAAAAGCGGAATACGTTTTGAAAGTCGACGAGCCCGGTGTGTGGAGACCGGAATTGGGCAAGCTGTGCTCTCGTCTTCTGGGGGTGACATTTCTCCCTGAGCGCTGCTGGCTTTAGAAAGACCATTCGAAGACGGGTTAGGGTCGGGGTCGGGGAAGCGAGCGTCAGGTCTCGCCGCCCCGATTTTTCCAACCAAGAAAGCAGGACGCTTGAAACCGCGATGCGAGCTTGGACCGGAAGGCTTGCGATAGCAAGAGATCTAGGCAAGAACGGAAGCTTTTCACTTCAAACAAACCAGCTATTTAAAGCAACCCCTCGCACGCGACATCCATCGTGGCAGGGAAACAGAAACAGAGACGCCGGCCCGGCCGAGGCTGCCGGAGCGGCCCGGTAGACCGGGCCGCCGTCTGCCCGTCTTTAAGTCGAAAGACGACTTTAAATCTAAAAACGGTTTTAAGTCGAAAGTGTGGGTTAGGGTTAGGGGAAAAAGTTGTGGGGTTAGGGTTAGGGGAAAAAGCTGTAGGGTTAGGGTTAGAGAAAACAGTTGTAGGGTTAGGGTTAGGGTCAGGGTTAGGGAAAATAGTTGTAGGGTTAGGGTTAGGGTTAGGGTTAGGGTTAGGGTTAGAGAAAAAAGTTGTAGGCTTAGGCTTAGAGAAACAAGTTGTAGGGTTAGGGTTAGGGTTAGGGTTAGAGAAAAAAGTTGTAGGCTTAGCCTTAGGTTTAGGCTTAGGCTTAGAGAAACAAGTTGTAGGGTTAGGGTTAGGGTTAGGGTTAGGGGGAAAAGTTGTAGGGTTAGGGTTAGGGTCAGGGTTAGGGAGAAAAGTTGTAGGGCTAGGGTTAGGTTCAGGTTCAGGCTCAGGGTTATCATTCTGGAAATGATATTAGCAGAAGCAATGGAGGAAAGCGAGGAGAGGGAGGGAGGGAGGGATAGATATTAAACGGGATGGACGAAACGTATAGAGCGCACACAAGACACGCGATGAGAAACCACCCGCCCAGAGAAATTCATGTCCGATTTACCGAGAAGACAGGGAGGGCAGAGAGATCGCCATGGATGAGAAACACGACGAGAAAGCACAAAATATCGGCGAGCTGAAATATCGGCGAGCTGGCGAGAGCAAAGATATCGAGTAGATTCAAGAGAGAAAGCGGAATTATTTTATAAACAACGTAGAGATGACCAAGAACAGGAAAGATGGGGAGATGAAAGTGGGGACGGACGACGGGAGGAGAAGAAAGAACAGCCAAAAGAGAGCCAAGAAAGCCAACAAAACGAGAAAGCGTCGAGAGAAGGAGCAGGAGCAGAAGACGTTAAAGAAAGAACCAAGGGACCTAAGAACGACTTGCTCGACAAAGCAAATAGATCAGTAAGAAATGGAAGAAGAAATAAAAATAATTTCCTGGACTAGAAATGGACTGGATTCGGCCATTCGGCAAGAGGAAGGAAAATATGGAATAAATGAGGGAAGTTAAGATCAGAAATGATAGGCCTACGAGAGGTTCCTCTGGGAAAGCTACACCCAAAACTTTTGAGGAAGGAAGATGGCAGAAATTGGAACAAACTTTTCACTTGAAGGGAAGCTTTTCACGTCAAACCAGCTATTTAAATCAACCCCTCGCAGCCATCCTGGCAGAGAAGCAGAAAACCGAAACACTCCAGTCCGGCCGAGGCCCGGGTAAACCGGTCCCGCCCGAGCGAGCGTCCCGGTAGACCGGGACGGCTGCCGGGCGCGGGCACCCCCGGGGCCCGGCGCTGGCACCGAGGCGAAGGGGGAGGTCCCCGACCGAGGCCCGCGGCGCCGGAGCCGGGATCCCGTACCTCCATCGCGGCGGGGGAAACGGAAAGACTGACCCGGCCGAGGCCCCGGTAGACCGGGACGGCTGCCGGGCGCGGGCACCCCCGGGGCCCGGCGCTGGCACCGAGGCGAAGGGGGAGGTCCCCGACCGAGGCCCGCGGCGCCGGAGCCGGGATCCCGTACCTCCATCGCGGCGGGGGAAACGGAAAGACTGACCCGGCCGAGGCCACGGTAGACCGGGACGGCTGCCGGGCGCGGGCACCCCCGGGGCCCGGCGCTGGCAACGAGGCGAAGGGGGAGGTCCCCGACCGAGGCCCGCGGCGCCGGAGCCGGGATCCCGTACCTCCATCGCGGCGGGGGAAACGGAAAGACTGACCCGGCCGAGGCCCC
>NW_028269848.1:0-68447 GCF_059756535.1 Pantherophis guttatus | reverse complement strand
ATCGAGCCTTTTTGGTGATTGGGGAAGAAAACGAGTGACTTAATGGTCAGGAAAAACACTGCCCAGGAACCAAAATGTTTTTTTAAGCCAAATTTTTTTTTGAAACCAAATGCAAAAACGGACACCAGGATGAGTTTCGGGTTGAAATTCCCTGTCTAAAAATGGTGTTGCTTCCACTTTTTAAAAATCGAGCCTTTTTGGTGATGGGGGAAGAAAACGCGTGACTTAATGGTCAGGAAAAACACTGCCCAGGAACCAAAATGTTTTTTTAAGCCAAATTTTTTTTTGAAACCAAATGCAAAAACGGACACCAGGATGAGTTTCGGGATGAAATTCCATGTCTAAAAATGGTGTTGCTTCCACTTTTTAAAAATCGAGCCTTTTTGGTGATTGGGGAAGAAAACGTGTGACTTAATGGTCAGGAAAAACACTGCCCAGGAACCAAAATGTTTTTTGGAGCCAAATTTTTTTTTCAAACCAAATGCAAAAACGGACACCAGGATGAGTTTCGGGATGAAATTCCATGTCTAAAAATGGTGTTGCTTCCACTTTTTATAAATTGAGCCTTTTTGGTGATTGGGGAAGAAAACACGTGACTTAATGGTCAGGAAAAACACTGCCCAGGAACCAAAATGTTTTTTGGAGCCAAATTTTTTTTTCAAACGAAATGCAAAAACGGACACCAGGATGAGTTTCGGGATGAAATTCCATGTCTAAAAATGGTGTTGCTTCCCCTTTTTATAAATTGAGCCTTTTTGGTGATTGGGGAAGAAAACGCGTGACTTAATGGTCAGGAAAATGCTGCCCAGGAACCAAAATGTTTTTTGAAGCCAAAATTTTTTTTTGAAACCAAATGCAAAAACGGACACCAGGATGAGTTTTGGGATGAAATTCCATGTCTAAAAATGGTGTTGCTTCCACTTTTTAAAAATCGAGCCTTTTTGGTGATTTGGGAAGAAAACGCGTGACTTAATGGTCTGGAAAAACACTGCCCAGGAACCAAAATGTTTTTTTGAGCCAAATTTTTTTTTCAAACCAAATGCAAAAATGAACACCAGGATGAATTTCGGGTTGAAATTCCATGTCTAAAAATGGTGTTGCTTCCCCTTTTTATAAATTGAGCCTTTTTGGTGATTGGGGAAGAAAACGCGTGACTTAATGGTCAGGAAAAATGCCGCCCAGGAACCAAAATGTTTTTTGAAGCCAAATTTTTTTTTTGAAACCAAATGCAAAAATGGACACCAGGATGAGTTTCAGGATAAAATTCCATGTCTAAAAATGGTGTTGCTTCCACTTTTTTAAAATCGAGCCTTTTTGTTGATTGGGGAAGAAAACGCGTGACTTAATGGTCCGGAAAAATGCTGCCCAGGAACCAAAATGTTTTTTGGAGCCAAATTTTTTTTTCAAACCAAATGCAAAAATGAACACCAGGATGAGTTTCGGGATGAATTTCCATGTCTAAAAATGGTGTTGCTTCCACTTTTTAAAAATCGAGCCTTTTTGGTGATTGGGGAAGAAAATGCGTGACTTAATGGTCAGGAAAAATTCCGCCCAGGAACCAAAATGTTTTTTGAAGCCAATTTTTTTTTGAAACCAAATGCAAAAATGGACACCAGGATGAGTTTCAGGATAAAATTTCATGTCTAAAAATGGTGTTGCTTCCACTTTTTAAAAATCGAGCCTTTTTGCTGTTTGGAGAAGAAAACGCGTGACTTAATGGTCAGGAAAATGCTGCCCAGGAACCAAAATGTTTTTTTAAGCCAAATTTTTTTTTGAAACCAAATGCAAAAACGGACACCAGGATGAGTTTCGGGTTGAAATTCCCTGTCTAAAAATGGTGCTGCTTCCACTTTTTAAAAATCGAGCCTTTTTGGTGATTGGGGAAGAAAACGCGTGACTTAATGGTCAGGAAAAATGCTGCCCAGGAACCAAAATGTTTTTTGAAGCCAAATTTTTTTTTTGAAACCAAATGCAAAAACGGACACCAGGATGAGTTTCGGGATGAATTTCCATGTCTAAAAATGGTATTGCTTCCACTTTTTAAAAATCGAGCCTTTTTGGTGATTGGGGAAGAAAACGCGTGACTTAATGGTCAGGAAAAATGCTGCCCAGGAACCAAAATGTTTTTTGGAGCCAAATTTTTTTTTCAAACCAAATGCAAAAATGAACACCAGGATGAGTTTCGGGATGAATTTCCATGTCTAAAAATGGTGTTGCTTCCACTTTTTAAAAATCGAGCCTTTTTGGTGATTGGGGAAGAAAACGCGTGACTTAATGGTCAGGAAAAATTCCGCCCAGGAACCAAAATGTTTTTTGAAGCCAATTTTTTTTTTGAAACCAAATGCAAAAATGGACACCAGGATGAGTTTCAGGATAAAATTCCATGTCTAAAAATGGTGTTGCTTCCACTTTTTAAAAATCGAGCCTTTTTGGTGATGGGGGAAGAAAACGCGTGACTTAATGGTCCGGAAAAATGCTGCCCAGGAACCAAAATGTTTTTTGGAGCCAAATTTTTTTTTCAAACCAAATGCAAAAATGAACACCAGGATGAGTTTCGGGATGAATTTCCATGTCTAAAAATGGTGTTGCTTCCACTTTTTAAAAATCGAGCCTTTTTGGTGATTGGGGAAGAAAACGCGTGACTTAATGGTCAGGAAAAATTCCGCCCAGGAACCAAAATGTTTTTTGAAGCCAATTTTTTTTTGAAACCAAATGCAAAAATGGACACCAGGATGAGTTTCAGGATAAAATTTCATGTCTAAAAATGGTGTTCCTTCCACTTTTTAAAAATCGAGCCTTTTTGCTGTTTGGAGAAGAAAACGCGTGACTTAATGGTCAGGAAAATGCTGCCCAGGAACCAAAATGTTTTTTGAAGCCAAATTTTTTTTTTGAAACCAAATGCAAACACGGACACCAGGATGAGTTTCGGGATGAAATTTCATGTCTAAAAATCGTATTGCTTCCACTTTTTAAAAATCGAGCCTTTTTGGTGATTGGGGAAGAAAATGCGTGACTTAATGGTCAGGAAAAATTCCGCCCAGGAACCAAAATGTTTTTTGAAGCCAATTTTTTTTTTGAAACCAAATGCAAAAATGGACACCAGGATGAGTTTTGGGATGAAATTCCATGTCTAAAAATGGTGTTGCTTCCACTTTTTAAAAATCGAGCCTTTTTGGTGATTTGGGAAGAAAATGCGTGACTTAATGGTCTGGAAAAACATTGCCCAGGAACCAAAATGTTTTTTTGAGCCAAATTTTTTTTTCAAACCAAATGCAAAAATGAACACCAGGATGAATTTCGGGTTGAAATTCCATGTCTAAAAATGGTGTTGCTTCCCCTTTTTATAAATTTAGCCTTTTTGGTGATTGGGGAAGAAAACGCGTGACTTAATGGTCAGGAAAAATGCCGCCCAGGAACCAAAATGTTTTTTGAAGCCAAATTTTTTTTTTGAAACCAAATGCAAAAATGGACACCAGGATGAGTTTCAGTATAAAATTCCATGTCTAAAAATGGTGTTGCTTCCACTTTTTTAAAATCGAGCCTTTTTGTTGATTGGGGAAGAAAACGCGTTACTTAATGGTCAGGAAAAATGCTGCCCAGGAACCAAAATGTTTTTTGAAGCCAAATTTTTTTTTGAAACCAAATGCAAAAACGGACACCAGGATGAGTTTCGGGACGAAATTCCATGTCTAAAAATGGTGTTGCTTCCACTTTTTAAAAATCGAGCCTTTTTGCTGTTTGGAGAAGAAAACGCGTGACTTAATGGTCAGGAAAATGCTGCCCAGGAACCCAAATGTTTTTTGAAGCCAAATTTTTTTTTTGAAACCAAATGCAAAAACGGACACCAGGATGAGTTTCGGGATGAAATTCCATGTCTAAAAATCGTATTGCTTCCACTTTTTAAAAATCGAGCCTTTTTGCTGATTGGGGAAGAAAACGCGTGACTTAATGGTCAGGAAAAATTCCGCCCAGGAACCAAAATGTTTTTTGGAGCCAAATTTTTTTTTCAAACCAAATGCAAAAATGAACACCAGGATGAGTTTCGGGATGAATTTCCATGTCTAAAAATGGTGTTGCTTCCACTTTTTAAAAATCGAGCCTTTTTGGTGATTGGGGAAGAAAACGCGTGACTTAATGGTCAGGAAAAATTCCGCCCAGGAACCAAAATGTTTTTTGAAGCCAATTTTTTTTTTGAAACCAAATGCAAAAATGGACACCAGGATGAGTTTCAGGATAAAATTTCATGTCTAAAAATGGTGTTGCTTCCACTTTTTAAAAATCGAGCCTTTTTGCTGTTTGGAGAAGAAAACGCGTGACTTAATGGTCAGGAAAATGCTGCCCAGGAACCAAAATGTTTTTTGAAGCCAAATTTTTTTTTTGAAACCAAATGCAAACACGGACACCAGGATGAGTTTCGGGATGAAATTTCATGTCTAAAAATTGTATTGCTTCCACTTTTTAAAAATCGAGCCTTTTTGGTGATTGGGGAAGAAAACGCGTGACTTAATGGTCAGGAAAAATTCCGCCCAGGAACCAAAATGTTTTTTGAAGCCAATTTTTTTTTTGAAACCAAATGCAAAAATGGACACGAGGATGAGTTTCGGGATGAAATTCCATGTCTAAAAATGGTGTTGCTTTCACTTTTTAAAAATCGAGCCTTTTTGGTGATTGGGGAAGAAAACGCGTGACTTAATGGTCACGAAAATGCTGCCCAGGAACCAAAATGTTTTTTGAAGCCAAATTTTTTTTTTTGAAACCAAATGCAAAAACGGACACCAGGATGAGTTTCGGAATGAATTTCCATCTCTAAAAATGGTATTGCTTCCACTTTTTAAAAATCGAGCCTTTTTGGTGATTGGGGAAGAAAACGCGTGACTTAATGGTCAGGAAAAATGCTGCCCAGGAACCAAAATGTTTTTTGGAGCCAAATTTTTTTTTCAAACCAAATGCAAAAATGAACACCAGGATGAGTTTTGGGATGAAATGCCATGTCTAAAAATGGTATTGCTTCCACTTTTTAAAAATTGAGCATTTTTGGTGATTGGGGAAGAAAACAAGTGACTTAATGGTCAGGAAAAACACTGCCCAGGAACCAAAATGTTTTTTGGAGCCAAATTTTTTTTTCAAACCAAATGCAAAAATGAACACCAGGATGAGTTTCGGGATGAAATTCCATGTCTAAAAATGGTATTGCTTCCACTTTTTAAAAATCGAGCCTTTTTGGTGATTGGGGAAGAAAATGCGTGACTTAATGGTCAGGAAAAATGCTGCCCAGGAACCAAAATGTTTTTTTAAGCCAAATTTTTTTTTGAAACCAAATGCAAAAACGGACACCTGGATGAGTTTCGGGTTGAAATTCCCTGTCTAAAAATGGTGTTGCTTCCACTTTTTAAAAATCGAGCCTTTTTGGTGATTTGGGAAGAAAACGCGTGACTTAATGGTCTGGAAAAACACTGCCCAGGAACCAAAATGTTTTTTTGAGCCAAATTTTTTTTTCAAACCAAATGCAAAAATGAACACCAGGATGAATTTCGGGTTGAAATTCCATGTCTAAAAATGGTGTTGCTTCCCCTTTTTATAAATTGAGCCTTTTTGGTGATTGGGGAAGAAAACGTGTGACTTAATGGTCAGGAAAAATGCCGCCCAGGAACCAAAATGTTTTTTGAAGCCAAATTTTTTTTTTTAAACCAAATGCAAAAATGGACACCAGGATGAGTTTCAGGATAAAATTCCATGTCTAAAAATGGTGTTGCTTCCACTTTTTTAAAATCGAGCCTTTTTGTTGATTGGGGAAGAAAACGCGTGACTTAATGGTCCGGAAAAATGCTGCCCAGGAACCAAAATGTTTTTTGAAGCCAAATTTTTTTTTTGAAACCAAATGCAAAAACGGACACCAGGATGAGTTTCGGGACGAAATTCCATGTCTAAAAATGGTGTTGCTTCCACTTTTTAAAAATCGAGCCTTTTTGCTGTTTGGAGAAGAAAACGCGTGACTTAATGGTCAAGAAAATGCTGCCCAGGAACCAAAATGTTTTTTGAACCCATATTTTTTTTTTGAAACCAAATGCAAAAACGGACACCAGGATGAGTTTCGGGATGAAATTCCATGTCTAAAAATCGTATTGCTTCCACTTTTTAAAAATCGAGCCTTTTTGGTGATTGGGGAAGAAAACGCGTGACTTAATGGTCAGGAAAAATTCCGCCCAGGAACCAAAATGTTTTTTGAAGCCAATTTTTTTTTTGAAACCAAATGCAAAAATGGACACCAGGATGAGTTTCAGGATAAAATTCCATGTCTAAAAATGGTGTTGCTTCCACTTTTTAAAAATCGAGCCTTTTTGGTGATGGGGGAAGAAAACGAGTGACTTAATGGTCAGGAAAAACACTGCCCAGGAACCAAAATGTTTTTTTAAGCCAAATTTTTTTTTGAAACCAAATGCAAAAACGGACACCTGGATGAGTTTCGGGTTGAAATTCCCTGTCTAAAAATGGTGTTGCTTCCACTTTTTAAAAATCGAGCCTTTTTGGTGATTGGGGAAGAAAACGCGTGACTTAATGGTCTGGAAAAATGCTGCCCAGGAACCAAAATGTTTTTTGAAGCCAAATTTTTTTTTTGAAACCAAATGCAAAAACGGACACCAGGATGAGTTTCGGAATGAATTTCCATGTCTAAAAATGGTATTGCTTCCACTTTTTAAAAATCGAGCCTTTTTGGTGATTGGGGAAGAAAATGCGTGACCTAATGGTCAGGAAAAATGCTGCCCAGGAACCAAAATGTTTTTTGGAGCCAAATTTTTTTTTCAAACCAAATGCAAAAATGAACACCAGGATGAGTTTCGGGATGAATTTCCATGTCTAAAAATGGTGTTGCTTCCACTTTTTAAAAATCGAGCCTTTTTGGTGATTGGGGAAGAAAACGCGTGACTTAATGGTCAGGAAAAATTCCGCCCAGGAACCAAAATGTTTTTTGAAGCCAATTTTTTTTTTGAAACCAAATGCAAAAATGGACACCAGGATGAGTTTCAGGATAAAATTTCATGTCTAAAAATGGTGTTGCTTCCACTTTTTAAAAATCGAGCCTTTTTGCTGTTTGGAGAAGAAAACGCGTGACTTAATGGTCAGGAAAATGCTGCCCAGGAACCAAAATGTTTTTTGAAGCCAAATTTTTTTTTTGAAACCAAATGCAAAAACGGACACCAGGATGAGTTTCGGGATGAAATTTCATGTCTAAAAATCGTATTGCTTCCACTTTTTAAAAATCGAGCCTTTTTGGTGATTGGGGAAGAAAACGCGTGACTTAATGGTCAGGAAAAATTCCGCCCAGGAACCAAAATGTTTTTTGAAGCCAATTTTTTTTTTGAAACCAAATGCAAAAATGGACATGAGGATGAGTTTCGGGATGAAATTCCATGTCTAAAAATGGTGTTGCTTTCACTTTTTAAAAATCGAGCCTTTTTGGTGATTGGGCAAGAAAACGCGTGACTTAATGGTCACGAAAATGCTGCCCAGGTACCAAAATGTTTTTTGAAGCCAAATTTTTTTTTTTGAAACCAAATGCAAAAACGGACACCAGGATGAGTTTCGGAATGAATTTCCATCTCTAAAAATGGTATTGCTTCCACTTTTTAAAAATCGAGCCTTTTTGGTGATTGGGCAAGAAAACGCGTGACTTAATGGTCAGGAAAAATGCTGCCCAGGAACCAAAATGTTTTTTGGAGCCAAATTTTTTTTTCAAACCAAATGCAAAAATGAACACCAGGATGAGTTTCGGGATGAAATTCCATGTCTAAAAATGGTATTGCTTCCACTTTTTAAAAATTGAGCCTTTTTGGTGATTGGGGAAGAAAACGCGTGACTTAATGGTCAAGAAAAACACTGCCCAGGAATCAAAATGTTTTTTGGAGCCAAATTTTTTTTTGAAACCAAATGCAAAAATGGACACCAGGATGAGTTTCGGGATGAAATTCCATGTCTAAAAATGGTGTTGCTTCCACTTTTTAAAAATCGAGCCTTTTTGGTGATTGGGGAAGAAAACGCGTGACTTAATGGTCAGGAAAAATGCTGCCCAGGAACCAAAATCTTTTTTGAAGCCAAATTTTTTTTTGAAACCAAATACAAAAACGGACATGAGGATGAGTTTCGGCATGAAATTCCATGTCTAAAAATAGTGTTGCTTCCACTTTTTAAAAATCGAGCCTTTTTGGTGATTGGGGAAGAAAACGGGTGACTTAATGGTCAGGAAAATGCTGCCCAGGAACCAAAATGTTTTTTGAAGCCAAATTTTTTTTTTTGAAACCAAATGCAAAAACGGACACCAGGATGAGATTCGGGATGAAATTCCATGTCTAAAAATCGTATTGCTTCCTCTTTTTAAAAATCGAGCCTTTTTGGTGATGGGGGAAGAATACGCGTGACTTAATGGTCAGGAAAAACACTGCCCAGGAACCAAAATGTTTTTTGAAGCCAAATTTTTTTTTTTGAAACCAAATGCAAAAACGGACACCAGGATGAGTTTCGTCATGAAATTCCATGTCTAAAAATGGTGTTGCTTCCACTTTTTAAAAATTGAGCCTTTTTGGTGATTGGGGAAGAAAACGCGTGACTTAATGGTCAGGAAAAACACTGCCCAGGAACCAAAATGTTTTTTGGAGCCAAATTTTTTTTTCAAACCAAATGCAAAAATGAACACCAGGATGAGTTTCGGGATGAAATTCCATGTCTAAAAATGGTATTGCTTCCACTTTTTAAAAATCGAGCCTGTTTGCTGTTTGGGGAAGAAAACGCGTGACTTAATGGTCAGGAAAATGCTGCCCAGGAACCAAAATGTTTTTTGAAGCCAAATTTTTTTTTGAAACCAAATGCAAAAACGGACACCAGGATGAGTTTCGGGATGAAATTCCATGTCTAAAAATGGTATTGCTTCCACTTTTTAAAAATAGAGCCTTTTTGGTGATTGGGGAAGAAAATACGTGACTTAATGGTCAGGAAAAATGCTGCCCAGGAACCAAAATGTTTTTTGAAGCCAAATTTTTTTTTGAAACCAAATGCAAAAACGGACACCAGGATGAGTTTCGGGATGAAATTCCATGTCTAAAAATGGTGTTGCTTCCACTTTTTAAAAATCGAGCCTTTTTGGTGATTGGGGAAGAAAACGCGTGACTTAATGGTCAGGAAAATGCTGCCCAGGAACCAAAATGTTTTTTGAAGCCAAATTTTTTTTTTTGAAACCAAATGCAAAAACGGACACCAGGATGAGATTCGGGATGAAATTCCATGTCTAAAAATCGTATTGCTTCCTCTTTTTAAAAATCGAGCCTTTTTGGTGATGGGGGAAGAATACGCGTGACTTAATGGTCAGGAAAAACACTGCCCAGGAACCAAAATGTTTTTTGAAGCCAAATTTTTTTTTTTGAAACCAAATGCAAAAACGGACACCAGGATGAGTTTCGTCATGAAATTCCATGTCTAAAAATGGTGTTGCTTCCACTTTTTAAAAATTGAGCCTTTTTGGTGATTGGGGAAGAAAACGCGTGACTTAATGGTCAGGAAAAACACTGCCCAGGAACCAAAATGTTTTTTGGAGCCAAATTTTTTTTTCAAACCAAATGCAAAAATGAACACCAGGATGAGTTTCGGGATGAAATTCCATGTCTAAAAATGGTATTGCTTCCACTTTTTAAAAATCGAGCCTGTTTGCTGTTTGGGGAAGAAAACGCGTGACTTAATGGTCAGGAAAATGCTGCCCAGGAACCAAAATGTTTTTTGAAGCCAAATTTTTTTTTGAAACCAAATGCAAAAACGGACACCAGGATGAGTTTCGGGATGAAATTCCATGTCTAAAAATGGTATTGCTTCCACTTTTTAAAAATAGAGCCTTTTTGGTGATTGGGGAAGAAAATACGTGACTTAATGGTCAGGAAAAATGCTGCCCAGGAACCAAAATGTTTTTTGAAGCCAAATTTTTTTTTGAAACCAAATGCAAAAACGGACACCAGGATGAGTTTCGGGATGAAATTCCATGTCTAAAAATGGTGTTGCTTCCACTTTTTAAAAATCGAGCCTTTTTGGTGATTGGGGAAGAAAACGCGTGACTTAATGGTCAGGAAAAACACTGCCCAGGAACCAAAATGTTTTTTGGAGCCCATTTTTTTTTTCAAACCAAATATAAAAATGAACACCAGGATGAGTTTCGGGTTCAAATTCCATGTCTAAAAATGGTGTTGCTTCCCCTTTTAAGAAATTGAGCCTTTTTGGTGATTGGGGAAGAAAACGTGTGACTTAATGGTCAGGAAAAATTCCGCCCAGGAACCAAAATGTTTTTTGAAGCCAATTTTTTTTTTGAAACCAAATGCAAAAATGGACACCAGGATGAGTTTCAGGATAAAATTTCATGTCTAAAAATGGTGTTGCTTCCACTTTTAAAAAATCGAGCCTTTTTGCTGTTTGGAGAAGAAAACGCGTGACTTAATGGTCAGGAAAATGCTGCCCAGGAACCAAAATGTTTTTTGAAGCCAAATTTTTTTTTTGAAACCAAATGCAAAAACGGACACCAGGATGAGTTTCGGGATGAAATTTCATGTCTAAAAATCGTATTGCTTCCAATTTTTAAAAATCGAGCCTTTTTGGTGATTGGGGAAGAAAACGCGTGACTTAATGGTCAGGAAAAACACTGCCCAGGAACCAAAATGTTTTTTGAAGCCAATTTTTTTTTTGAAACCAAATGCAAAAACGGACACGAGGATGAGTTTCGGGATGAAATTCCATGTCTAAAAATGGTGTTGCTTTCACTTTTTAAAAATTGAGCCTTTTTGGTGATTGGGGAAGAAAACGCGTGACTTAATGGTCAGGAAAAACACTGCCCAGGAACCAAAATGTTTTTTGGAGCCAAATTTTTTTTTCAAACCAAATGCAAAAATGAACACCAGGATGAGTTTCGGGATGAAATTCCATGTCTAAAAATGGTATTGCTTCCACTTTTTAAAAATCGAGCCTGTTTGCTGTTTGGGGAAGAAAACGCGTGACTTAATGGTCAGGAAAATGCTGCCCAGGAACCAAAATGTTTTTTGAAGCCAAATTTTTTTTGAAACCAAATGCAAAATCGGACACCAGGATGAGTTTCGGGATGAAATTCCATGTCTAAAAATGGTATTGCTTCCACTTTTTAAAAATAGAGCCTTTTTGGTGATTGGGGAAGAAAATACGTGACTTAATGGTCAGGAAAAATGCTGCCCAGGAACCAAAATGTTTTTTGAAGCCAAATTTTTTTTTGAAACCAAATGCAAAAACGGACACCAGGATGAGTTTCGGGATGAAATTCCATGTCTAAAAATGGTGTTGCTTCCACTTTTTAAAAATCGAGCCTTTTTGGTGATTGGGGAAGAAAACGCGTGACTTAATGGTCAGGAAAAACACTGCCCAGGAACCAAAATGTTTTTTGGAGCCAATTTTTTTTTTCAAACCAAATATAAAAATGAACACCAGGATGAGTTTCGGGTTCAAATTCCATGTCTAAAAATGGTGTTGCTTCCCCTTTTAAGAAATTGAGCCTTTTTGGTGATTGGGGAAGAAAACGTGTGACTTAATGGTCAGGAAAAATGCCGCCCAGGAACCAAAATGTTTTTTGAAGCCAAATTTTTTTTTTGAAACCAAATGCAAAAATGGACACCAGGATGAGTTTCAGGATAAAATTCCATGTCTAAAAATTGTGTTGCTTCCACTTTTTTAAAATCGAGCCTTTTTGTTGATTGGGGAAGAAAACGCGTGACTTAATGGTCCGGAAAAATGCTGCCCAGGAACCAAAATGTTTTTTGAAGCCAAATTTTTTTTTTGAAACCAAATGCAAAAACGGACACCAGGATGAGTTTCGGGACGAAATTCCATGTCTAAAAATGGTGTTGCTTCCACTTTTTAAAAATCGAGCCTTTTTGCTGTTTGGAGAAGAAAACGCGTGACTTAATGGTCAGGAAAATGCTGCCCAGGAACCAAAATGTTTTTTGAAGCCATATTTTTTTTTTGAAACCAAATGCAAAAACGGACACCAGGATGAGTTTCGGGATGAAATTCCATGTCTAAAAATCGTATTGCTTCCACTTTTTAAAAATCGAGCCTTTTTGGTGATTGGGGAAGAAAACGCGTGACTTAATGGTCAGGAAAAATTCCGCCCAGGAACCAAAATGTTTTTTGAAGCCAATTTTTTTTTTGAAACCAAATGCAAAAATGGACACCAGGATGAGTTTCAGGATAAAATTTCATGTCTAAAAATGGTGTTGCTTCCACTTTTAAAAAATCGAGCCTTTTTGCTGTTTGGAGAAGAAAACGCGTGACTTAATGGTCAGGAAAATGCTGCCCAGGAACCAAAATGTTTTTTGAAGCCAAATTTTTTTTTTGAAACCAAATGCAAAAACGGACACCAGGATGAGTTTCGGGATGAAATTTCATGTCTAAAAATCGTATTGCTTCCACTTTTTAAAAATCGAGCCTTTTTGGTGATTGGGGAAGAAAACGCGTGACTTAATGGTCAGGAAAAATTCCGCCCAGGAACCAAAATGTTTTTTGAAGCCAATTTTTTTTTTGAAACCAAATGCAAAAATGGACACGAGGATGAGTTTCGGGATGAAATTCCATGTCTAAAAATGGTGTTGCTTTCACTTTTTAAAAATCGAGCCTTTTTGGTGATTGGGGAAGAAAACGCGTGACTTAATGGTCACGAAAATGCTGCCCAGGAACCAAAATGTTTTTTGAAGCCAAATTTTTTTTTTTGAAACCAAATGCAAAAATGAACACCAGGATGAGTTTCGGGATGAAATTCCATGTCTAAAAATGGTATTGCTTCCACTTTTTAAAAATTGAGCCTTTTTGGTGATTGGGGAAGAAAACGCGTGACTTAATGGTCAGGAAAAATGCCGCCCAGGAACCAAAATGTTTTTTGGAGCCAAATTTTTTTTTCAAACCAAATGCAAAAATGAACACCAGGATGAGTTTCGGGATGAAATTCCATGTCTAAAAATGGTTTTGCTTCCACTTTTTAAAAATCGAGCCTTTTTGGTGATTGGGGAAGAAAACGCGTGACTTAATGGTCAGGAAAAATGCTGCCCAGGAACCAAAATCTTTTTTGAAGCCAAATTTTTTTTTGAAACCAAATACAAAAACGGACATGAGGATGAGTTTCGGCATGAAATTCCATGTCTAAAAATGGTGTTGCTTCCACTTTTTAAAAATCGAGCCTTTTTGGTGATTGGGGAAGAAAACGGGTGACTTAATGGTCAGGAAAATGCTGCCCAGGAACCAAAATGTTTTTTGAAGCCAAATTTTTTTTTTTGAAACCAAATGCAAAAACGGACACCAGGATGAGATTCGGGATGAAATTCCATGTCTAAAAATCGTATTGCTTCCTCTTTTTAAAAATCGAGCCTTTTTGGTGATGGGGGAAGAATACGCGTGACTTAATGGTCAGGAAAAACACTGCCCAGGAACCAAAATGTTTTTTGAAGCCAAATTTTTTTTTTTGAAACCAAATGCAAAAACGGACACCAGGATGAGTTTCGTCATGAAATTCCATGTCTAAAAATGGTGTTGCTTCCACTTTTTAAAAATTGAGCCTTTTTGGTGATTGGGGAAGAAAACGCGTGACTTAATGGTCAGGAAAAACACTGCCCAGGAACCAAAATGTTTTTTGGAGCCAAATTTTTTTTTCAAACCAAATGCAAAAATGAACACCAGGATGAGTTTCGGGATGAAATTCCATGTCTAAAAATGGTATTGCTTCCACTTTTCAAAAATCGAGCCTGTTTGCTGTTTGGGGAAGAAAACGCGTGACTTAATGGTCAGGAAAATGCTGCCCAGGAACCAAAATGTTTTTTGAAGCCAAATTTTTTTTGAAACCAAATGCAAAAACGGACACCAGGATGAGTTTCGGGATGAAATTCCATGTCTAAAAATGGTATTGCTTCCACTTTTTAAAAATAGAGCCTTTTTGGTGATTGGGGAAGAAAATACGTGACTTAATGGTCAGGAAAAATGCTGCCCAGGAACCAAAATGTTTTTTGAAGCCAAATTTTTTTTTGAAAC
This sequence comes from Pantherophis guttatus, assembly GCF_059756535.1. NCBI lineage: Eukaryota > Metazoa > Chordata > Lepidosauria > Squamata > Colubridae > Pantherophis > Pantherophis guttatus. The sequence continues at coordinate 54,380 of NW_028269848.1, read as the reverse complement.
CAAATGCAAAAACGGACACCAGGATGAGTTTCGGGATGAAATTCCATGTCTAAAAATGGTGTTGCTTCCACTTTTTAAAAATCGAGCCTTTTTGGTGATTGGGGAAGAAAACGCGTGACTTAATGGTCAGGAAAAACACTGCCCAGGAACCAAAATGTTTTTTGGAGCCAATTTTTTTTTTCAAACCAAATATAAAAATGAACACCAGGATGAGTTTCGGGTTCAAATTCCATGTCTAAAAATGGTGTTGCTTCCCCTTTTAAGAAATTGAGCCTTTTTGGTGATTGGGGAAGAAAACGTGTGACTTAATGGTCAGGAAAAATGCCGCCCAGGAACCAAAATGTTTTTTGAAGCCAAATTTTTTTTTTGAAACCAAATGCAAAAATGGACACCAGGATGAGTTTCAGGATAAAATTCCATGTCTAAAAATTGTGTTGCTTCCACTTTTTTAAAATCGAGCCTTTTTGTTGATTGGGGAAGAAAACGCGTGACTTAATGGTCCGGAAAAATGCTGCCCAGGAACCAAAATGTTTTTTGAAGCCAAATTTTTTTTTTGAAACCAAATGCAAAAACGGACACCAGGATGAGTTTCGGGACGAAATTCCATGTCTAAAAATGGTGTTGCTTCCACTTTTTAAAAATCGAGCCTTTTTGCTGTTTGGAGAAGAAAACGCGTGACTTAATGGTCAGGAAAATGCTGCCCAGGAACCAAAATGTTTTTTGAAGCCATATTTTTTTTTTGAAACCAAATGCAAAAACGGACACCAGGATGAGTTTCGGGATGAAATTCCATGTCTAAAAATCGTATTGCTTCCACTTTTTAAAAATCGAGCCTTTTTGGTGATTGGGGAAGAAAACGCGTGACTTAATGGTCAGGAAAAATTCCGCCCAGGAACCAAAATGTTTTTTGAAGCCAATTTTTTTTTTGAAACCAAATGCAAAAATGGACACCAGGATGAGTTTCAGGATAAAATTTCATGTCTAAAAATGGTGTTGCTTCCACTTTTAAAAAATCGAGCCTTTTTGCTGTTTGGAGAAGAAAACGCGTGACTTAATGGTCAGGAAAATGCTGCCCAGGAACCAAAATGTTTTTTGAAGCCAAATTTTTTTTTTGAAACCAAATGCAAAAACGGACACCAGGATGAGTTTCGGGATGAAATTTCATGTCTAAAAATCGTATTGCTTCCACTTTTTAAAAATCGAGCCTTTTTGGTGATTGGGGAAGAAAACGCGTGACTTAATGGTCAGGAAAAATTCCGCCCAGGAACCAAAATGTTTTTTGAAGCCAATTTTTTTTTTGAAACCAAATGCAAAAATGGACACGAGGATGAGTTTCGGGATGAAATTCCATGTCTAAAAATGGTGTTGCTTTCACTTTTTAAAAATCGAGCCTTTTTGGTGATTGGGGAAGAAAACGCGTGACTTAATGGTCACGAAAATGCTGCCCAGGAACCAAAATGTTTTTTGAAGCCAAATTTTTTTTTTTGAAACCAAATGCAAAAACGGACACCAGGATGAGTTTCGGAATGAATTTCCATCTCTAAAAATGGTATTGCTTCCACTTTTTAAAAATCGAGTCTTTTTGGTGATTGGGGAAGAAAACGCGTGACTTAATGGTCAGGAAAAATGCTGCCCAGGAACCAAAATGTTTTTTGGAGCCAAATTTTTTTTTCAAACCAAATGCAAAAATGAACACCAGGATGAGTTTCGGGATGAAATTCCATGTCTAAAAATGGTATTGCTTCCACTTTTTAAAAATTGAGCCTTTTTGGTGATTGGGGAAGAAAACGCGTGACTTAATGGTCAGGAAAAACACTGCCCAGGAATCAAAATGTTTTTTGGAGCCAAATTTTTTTTTGAAACCAAATGCAAAAATGGACACCAGGATGAGTTTCGGGATGAAATTCCATGTCTAAAAATGGTGTTGCTTCCACTTTTTAAAAATCGAGCCTTTTTGGTGATTGGGGAAGAAAACGCGTGACTTAATGGTCAGGAAAAATGCTGCCCAGGAAGCAAAATCTTTTTTGAAGCCAAATTTTTTTTTGAAACCAAATACAAAAACGGACATGAGGATGAGTTTCGGCATGAAATTCCATGTCTAAAAATGGTGTTGCTTCCACTTTTTAAAAATCGAGCCTTTTTGGTGATTGGGGAAGAAAACGCGTGACTTAATGGTCAGGAAAATGCTGCCCAGGAACCAAAATGTTTTTTGAAGCCAAATTTTTTTTTTTGAAACCAAATGCAAAAACGGACACCAGGATGAGATTCGGGATGAAATTCCATGTCTAAAAATCGTATTGCTTCCTCTTTTTAAAAATCGAGCCTTTTTGGTGATGGGGGAAGAATACGCGTGACTTAATGGTCAGGAAAAACACTGCCCAGGAACCAAAATGTTTTTTTAAGCCAAATTTTTTTTTGAAACCAAATGCAAAAACGGACACCAGGATGAGTTTCGGGATGAAATTCCATGTCTAAAAATGGTGTTGCTTCCACTTTTTAAAAATCGAGCCTTTTTGGTGATTGGGGAAGAAAACGCGTGACTTAATGGTCAGTAAAAATGCTGCCCAGGAACCAAAATGTTTTTTGAAGCCAAATTTTTTTTTGAAACCAAATACAAAAATGGACACGAGGATGAGTTTCGGGATGAAATTCCATGTCTAAAAATGGTGTTGCTTTCACTTTTTAAAAATCGAGCCTTTTTGGTGATTGGGGAAGAAAACGCGTGACTTAATGGTCAGGAAAATGCTGCCCAGGAACCAAAATGTTTTTTGAAGCCAAATTTTTTTTTTTGAAACCAAATGCAAAAACGGACACCAGGATGAGTTTCGTCATGAAATTCCATGTCTAAAAATGGTGTTGCTTCCACTTTTTAAAAATTGAGCCTTTTTGGTGATTGGGGAAGAAAACGCGTGACTTAATGGTCAGGAAAAACACTGCCCAGGAACCAAAATGTTTTTTGGAGCCAAATTTTTTTTTCAAACCAAATGCAAAAATGAACACCAGGATGAGTTTCGGGATGAAATTCCATGTCTAAAAATGGTATTGCTTCCACTTTTTAAAAATCGAGCCTGTTTGCTGTTTGGGGAAGAAAACGCGTGACTTAATGGTCAGGAAAATGCTGCCCAGGAACCAAAATGTTTTTTGAAGCCAAATTTTTTTTTGAAACCAAATGCAAAAACGGACACCAGGATGAGTTTCGGGATGAAATTCCATGTCTAAAAATGGTATTGCTTCCACTTTTTAAAAATAGAGCCTTTTTGGTGATTGGGGAAGAAAATGCGTGACTTAATGGTCAGGAAAAATGCTGCCCAGGAACCAAAATGTTTTTTGAAGCCAAATTTTTTTTTGAAACCAAATGCAAAAACGGACACCAGGATGAGTTTCGGGATGAAATTCCATGTCTAAAAATGGTGTTGCTTCCACTTTTTAAAAATCGAGCCTTTTTGGTGATTGGGGAAGAAAACGCGTGACTTAATGGTCAGGAAAAACACTGCCCAGGAACCAAAATGTTTTTTGGAGCCAATTTTTTTTTTCAAACCAAATATAAAAATGAACACCAGGATGAGTTTCGGGTTCAAATTCCATGTCTAAAAATGGTGTTGCTTCCCCTTTTAAGAAATTGAGCCTTTTTGGTGATTGGGGAAGAAAATGCGTGACTTAATGGTCAGGAAAAATGCCGCCCAGGAACCAAAATGTTTTTTGAAGCCAAATTTTTTTTTTGAAACCAAATGCAAAAATGGACACCAGGATGAGTTTCATGATAAAATTCCATTTCTAAAAATGGTGTTGCTTCCACTTTTTAAAAATCGAGCCTTTTTGATGATTGGGGAAGAAAATGCGTGACTTAATGGTCAGGAAAAATGCTGCCTAGGAACCAAAATGTTTTTTGAAGCCAAATTTTTTTTTGAAACCAAATGCAAAAATGGACACCAGGATGAGTTTCGGGACGAAATTCCATGTCTAAAAATGGTGTTGCTTCCACTTTTTAAAAATCGAGCCTTTTTGCTGTTTGGGGAAGAAAACGCGTGACTTAATGGTCAGGAAAATGCTGCCCAGGAACCAAAATGTTTTTTGAAGCCAAATTTTTTTTTGAAACCAAATGCAAAAACGGACACCAGGATGAGTTTCGGCATGAAATTCCATGTCTAAAAATGGTGTTGCTTCCAATTTTTAAAAATCGAGCCTTTTTGGTGATTGGGGAAGAAAACGCGTGACTTAATGGTCAGGAAAAACACTGCCCAGGAACCAAAATGTTTTTTGAAGCCAATTTTTTTTTGAAACGAAATGCAAAAATGGACACCAGGATGAGTTTCGGGATGAAATTCCATGTCTAAAAATGGTGTTGCTTCCACTTTTTAAAAATCGAGCCTTTTTGGTGATTGGGGAAGAAAACGCGTGACTTAATGGTCAGGAAAAATGCTGCCCAGGAACCAAAATCTTTTTTGAAGCCAAATTTTTTTTTGAAACCAAATACAAAAACGGACATGAGGATGAGTTTCGGGATGAAATTCCATGTCTAAAAATGGTGTTGCTTCCACTTTTTAAAAATCGAGCCTTTTTGGTGATTGGGGAAGAAAACGCGTGACTTAATGGTCAGGAAAATGCTGCCCAGGAACCAAAATGTTTTTTGAAGCCAAATTTTTTTTTTTGAAACCAAATGCAAAAACGGACACCAGGATGAGATTCGGGATGAAATTCCATGTCTAAAAATGGTGTTGCTTCCACTTTTTAAAAATCGAGCCTTTTTGGTGATTGGGGAAGAAAACGCGTGACTTAATGGTCAGGAAAAATGCCGCCCAGGAACCAAAATGTTTTTTGAAGCCAAATTTTTTTTTTGAAACCAAATGCAAAAATTGACACCAGGATGAGTTTCAGGATAAAATTCCATGTCTAAAAATGGTGTTGCTTCCACTTTTTTAAAATCGAGCCTTTTTGTTGATTGGGGAAGAAAACGCGTGACTTAATGGTCAGGAAAAACACTGCCCAGGAACCAAAATGTTTTTTTAAGCCAAATTTTTTTTTGAAACCAAATGCAAAAACGGACACCAGGATGAGTTTCGGGTTGAAATTCCATGTCTAAAAATGGTGTTGCTTCCACTTTTTAAAAATCGAGCCTTTTTGGTGATTGGGGAAGAAAACGCGTGACTTAATGGTCAGGAAAATGCTGCCCAGGAACCAAAATGTTTTTTGAAGGCAAATTTTTTTTTGAAACCAAATGCAAAAACGGACACCAGGATGAGATTCGGGATGAAATTCCATGTCTAAAAATCGTATTGCTTCCACTTTTTAAAAATCGAGCCTTTTTGGTGATTGGGGAAGAAAACGCGTGACTTAATGGTCAGGAAAAATGCCGCCCAGGAACCAAAATGTTTTTTGAAGCCAAATTTTTTTTTTGAAACCAAATGCCAAAATTGACACCAGGATGAGTTTCAGGATAAAATTCCATGTCTAAAAATGGTGTTGCTTCCACTTTTTAAAAATCGAGCCTTTTTGTTGATTGGGGAAGAAAACGCGTGACTTAATGGTCAGGAAAAACACTGCCCAGGAACCAAAATGTTTTTTGAAGCCAAATTTTTTTTTGAAACCAAATGCAAAAACGGATACCAGGATGAGTTTCGGGATGCAATTCCATGTCTAAAAATGGTGTTGCTTCCACTTTTAAAAAATCGAGCCTTTTTGGTGATTGGGGAAGAAAACGCGTGACTTAATGGTCAGGAAAAATGCTGCCCAGGAACCAAAATGTTTTTTGGAGCCAAATTTTTTTTTCAAACCAAATGCAAAAATGAACACCAGGATGAGTTTCGGGTTGAAATTCCATGTCTAAAAATGGTGTTGCTTCCCCTTTTTATAAATTGAGCCTTTTTGGTGATTGGGGAAGAAAACGCGTGACTTAATGGTCAGGAAAAATGCCGCCCAGGAACCAAAATGTTTTTTGAAGCCAAATTCTTTTTTGAAACCAAATACAAAAACGGACACGAGGATGAGTTTCGGGTTCAAATTCCATGTCTAAAAATGGTGTTGCTTCCACTTTTTAAAAATAGAGCCTTTTTGGTGATTGGGGAAGAAAACGCGTGACTTAATGGTCTGGAAAAATGCTGCCCAGGAACCAAAATGTTTTTTGAAGCCAAATTTTTTTTTTCAAAACAAATGCAAAAACGGACACCAGGATGAGTTTCGGAATGAATTTCCATGTCTAAAAATGGTATTGCTTCCACTTTTTAAAAATCGAGCCTTTTTGGTGATTGGGGAAGAAAAGGCGTGACTTAATGGTCAGGAAAAATGCTGCCCAGGAACCAAAATGTTTTTTGGAGCCAAATTTTTTTTTCAAACCAAATGCAAAAATGAACACCAGGATGAGTTTCGGGATGAATTTCCATGTCTAAAAATGGTGTTGCTTCCACTTTTTAAAAATCGAGCCTTTTTGGTGATTGGGGAAGAAAACGCGTGACTTAATGGTCAGGAAAAATTCCGCCCAGGAACCAAAATGTTTTTTGAAGCCAATTTTTTTTTTGAAACCAAATGCAAAAATGGACACCAGGATGAGTTTCAGGATAAAATTTCATGTCTAAAAATGGTGTTGCTTCCACTTTTTAAAAATCGAGCCTTTTTGCTGTTTGGAGAAGAAAACGCGTGACTTAATGGTCAGGAAAATGCTGCCCAGGAACCAAAATGTTTTTTGAAGCCAAATTTTTTTTTTGAAACCAAATGCAAAAACGGACACCAGGATGAGTTTCGGGATGAAATTTCATGTCTAAAAATCGTATTGCTTCCACTTTTTAAAAATCGAGCCTTTTTGGTGATTGGGGAAGAAAACGCGTGACTTAATGGTCAGGAAAAATTCCGCCCAGGAACCAAAATGTTTTTTGAAGCCAATTTTTTTTTTGAAACCAAATGCAAAAATGGACACGAGGATGAGTTTCGGGATGAAATTCCATGTCTAAAAATGGTGTTGCTTTCACTTTTTAAAAATCGAGCCTTTTTGGTGATTGGGGAAGAAAACGCGTGACTTAATGGTCACGAAAATGCTGCCCAGGAACCAAAATGTTTTTTGAAGCCAAATTTTTTTTTTTGAAACCAAATGCAAAAACGGACACCAGGATGAGTTTCGGAATGAATTTCCATCTCTAAAAATGGTATTGCTTCCACTTTTTAAAAATCGAGCCTTTTTGGTGATTGGGGAAGAAAACGCGTGACTTAATGGTCAGGAAAAATGCTGCCCAGGAACCAAAATGTTTTTTGGAGCCAAATTTTTTTTTCAAACCAAATGCAAAAATGAACACCAGGATGAGTTTCGGGATGAAATTCCATGTCTAAAAATGGTATTGCTTCCACTTTTTAAAAATTGAGCCTTTTTGGTGATTGGGGAAGAAAACGCGTGACTTAATGGTCAGGAAAAACACTGCCCAGGAATCAAAATGTTTTTTGGAGCCAAATTTTTTTTTGAAACCAAATGCAAAAATGGACACCAGGATGAGTTTCGGGATGAAATTCCATGTCTAAAAATGGTGTTGCTTCCACTTTTTAAAAATCGAGCCTTTTTGGTGATTGGGGAAGAAAACGCGTGACTTAATGGTCAGGAAAAATGCTGCCCAGGAAGCAAAATCTTTTTTGAAGCCAAATTTTTTTTTGAAACCAAATACAAAAACGGACATGAGGATGAGTTTCGGCATGAAATTCCATGTCTAAAAATGGTGTTGCTTCCAGTTTTTAAAAATCGAGCCTTTTTGGTGATTGGGGAAGAAAACGCGTGACTTAATGGTCAGGAAAATGCTGCCCAGGAACCAAAATGTTTTTTGAAGCCAAATTTTTTTTTTGAAACCAAATGCAAAAACGGACACCAGGATGAGATTCGGGATGAAATTCCATGTCTAAAAATCGTATTGCTTCCTCTTTTTAAAAATCGAGCCTTTTTGGTGATGGGGGAAGAATACGCGTGACTTAATGGTCAGGAAAAACACTGCCCAGGAACCAAAATGTTTTTTGAAGCCAATTTTTTTTTTGAAACCAAATGCAAAAATGGACACCAGGATGAGTTTCAGGATAAAATTTCATGTCTAAAAATGGTGTTGCTTCCACTTTTTAAAAATCGAGCCTTTTTGCTGTTTGGAGAAGAAAACGCGTGACTTAATGGTCAGGAAAATGCTGCCCAGGAACCAAAATGTTTTTTGAAGCCAAATTTTTTTTTTGAAACCAAATGCAAAAACGGACACCAGGATGAGTTTCGGGATGAAATTTCATGTCTAAAAATCGTATTGCTTCCACTTTTAAAAATCGAGCCTTTTTGGTGATTGGGGAAGAAAACGCGTGACTTAATGGTCAGGAAAAATTCCGCCCAGGAACCAAAATGTTTTTTGAAGCCAATTTTTTTTTTGAAACCAAATGCAAAAATGGACACGAGGATGAGTTTCGGGATGAAATTCCATGTCTAAAAATGGTGTTGCTTTCACTTTTTAAAAATCGAGCCTTTTTGGTGATTGGGGAAGAAAACGCGTGACTTAATGGTCACGAAAATACTGCCCAGGAACCAAAATGTTTTTTGAAGCCAAATTTTTTTTTTTGAAACCAAATGCAAAAACGGACACCAGGATGAGTTTCGGAATGAATTTCCATCTCTAAAAATGGTATTGCTTCCACTTTTTAAAAATCGAGCCTTTTTGGTGATTGGGGAAGAAAACGCGTGACTTAATGGTCAGGAAAAATGCTGCCCAGGAACCAAAATGTTTTTTGGAGCCAAATTTTTTTTTCAAACCAAATGCAAAAATGAACACCAGGATGAGTTTCGGGATGAAATTCCATGTCTAAAAATGGTATTGCTTCCACTTTTTAAAAATTGAGCCTTTTTGGTGATTGGGGAAGAAAACGCGTGACTTAATGGTCAGGAAAAACACTGCCCAGGAATCAAAATGTTTTTTGGAGCCAAATTTTTTTTTGAAACCAAATGCAAAAATGGACACCAGGATGAGTTTCGGGATGAAATTCCATGTCTAAAAATGGTGTTGCTTCCACTTTTTAAAAATCGAGCCTTTTTGGTGATTGGGGAAGAAAACGCGTGACTTAATGGTCAGGAAAAATGCTGCCTAGGAAGCAAAATCTTTTTTGAAGCCAAATTTTTTTTTGAAACCAAATACAAAAACGGACATGAGGATGAGTTTCGGCATGAAATTCCATGTCTAAAAATGGTGTTGCTTCCACTTTTTAAAAATCGAGCCTTTTTGGTGATTGGGGAAGAAAACGCGTGACTTAATGGTCAGGAAAATGCTGCCCAGGAACCAAAATGTTTTTTGAAGCCAAATTTTTTTTTTGAAACCAAATGCAAAAACGGACACCAGGATGAGATTCGGGATGAAATTCCATGTCTAAAAATCGTATTGCTTCCTCTTTTTAAAAATCGAGCCTTTTTGGTGATGGGGGAAGAATACGCGCGACTTAATGGTCAGGAAAAACACTGCCCAGGAACCAAAATGTTTTTTGAAGCCAATTTTTTTTTTGAAACCAAATGCAAAAATGGACACCAGGATGAGTTTCAGGATAAAATTCCATGTCTAAAAATGGTGTTGCTTCCACTTTTTAAAAATCGAGCCTTTTTGGTGATGGGGGAAGAAAACGCGTGACTTAATGGTCAGGAAAAACACTGCCCAGGAACCAAAATGTTTTTTTAAGCCAAATTTTTTTTTGAAACCAAATGCAAAAACGGACACCAGGATGAGTTTCGGGATGAAATTCCATGTCTAAAAATGGTGTTGCTTCCACTTTTTAAAAATCGAGCCTTTTTGGTGATTGGGGAAGAAAATGCGTGACTTAATGGTCAGGAAAAATGCTGCCCAGGAACCAAAATGTTTTTTGGAGCCAAATTTTTTTTTCAAACCAAATGCAAAAATGAACACCAGGATGAGTTTCGGGATGAATTTCCATGTCTAAAAATGGTGTTGCTTCCACTTTTTAAAAATCGAGCCTTTTTGGTGATTGGGGAAGAAAACGCGTGACTTAATGGTCAGGAAAAATTCCGCCCAGGAACCAAAATGTTTTTTGAAGCCAATTTTTTTTTTGAAACCAAATGCAAAAATGGACACCAGGATGAGTTTCAGGATAAAATTTCATGTCTAAAAATGGTGTTGCTTCCACTTTTTAAAAATCGAGCCTTTTTGCTGTTTGGAGAAGAAAACGCGTGACTTAATGGTCAGGAAAATGCTGCCCAGGAACCAAAATGTTTTTTGAAGCCAAATTTTTTTTTTGAAACCAAATGCAAAAACGGACACCAGGATGAGTTTCGGGATGAAATTTCATGTCTAAAAATCGTATTGCTTCCACTTTTTAAAAATCGAGCCTTTTTGGTGATTGGGGAAGAAAACGCGTGACTTAATGGTCAGGAAAAATTCCGCCCAGGAACCAAAATGTTTTTTGAAGCCAATTTTTTTTTTGAAACCAAATGCAAAAACGGACACCAGGATGAGTTTCGGGATGAAATTCCATGTCTAAAAATGGTGTTGCTTTCACTTTTTAAAAATCGAGCCTTTTTGTTGATTGGGGAAGAAAACGCGTGACTTAATGGTCACGAAAATGCTGCCCAGGAACCAAAATGTTTTTTGAAGCCAAATTTTTTTTTTTGAAACCAAATGCAAAAACGGACACCAGGATGAGTTTCGGAATGAATTTCCATCTCTAAAAATGGTATTGCTTCCACTTTTTAAAAATCGAGCCTTTTTGGTGATTGGGGAAGAAAACGCGTGACTTAATGGTCAGGAAAAATGCTGCCCAGGAACCAAAATGTTTTTTGGAGCCAAATTTTTTTTTCAAACCAAATGCAAAAATGAACACCAGGATGAGTTTCGGGATGAAATTCCATGTCTAAAAATGGTATTGCTTCCACTTTTTAAAAATTGAGCCTTTTTGGTGATTGGGGAAGAAAACGCGTGACTTAATGGTCAGGAAAAACACTGCTCAGGAATCAAAATGTTTTTTGGAGCCAAATATTTTTTTGAAACCAAATGCAAAAATGGACACCAGGATGAGTTTCTGGATGAAATTCCATGTCTAAAAATGGTGTTGCTTCCACTTTTTAAAAATCGAGCCTTTTTGGTGATTGGGGAAGAAAACGCGTGACTTAATGGTCAGGAAAAATGCTGCCCAGGAACCAAAATGTTTTTTGAAGCCAAATTTTTTTTTGAAACCAAATACAAAAACGGACATGAGGATGAGTTTCGGCATGAAATTCCATGTCTAAAAATGGTGTTGCTTTCACTTTTTAAAAATCGAGCCTTTTTGTTGATTGGGGAAGAAAACGCGTGACTTAATGGTCAGGAAAAATGCTGCCCAGGAACCAAAATGTTTTTTGAAGCCAAATTTTTTTTTGAAACCAAATACAAAAACGGACATGAGGATGAGTTTCGGCATGAAATTCCATGTCTAAAAATGGTGTTGCTTTCACTTTTTAAAAATCGAGCCTTTTTGGTGATTGGGGAAGAAAACGCGTGACTTAATGGTCAGGAAAAATGCTGCCCAGGAACCAAAATGTTTTTTGAAGCCAATTTTTTTTTTGAAACCAAATGCAAAAACGGACACCAGGATGAGTTTCGGGATGAAATTCCATGTCTAAAAATGGTGTTGCTTTCACTTTTTAAAAATCGAGCCTTTTTGTTGATTGGGGAAGAAAACGCGTGACTTAATGGTCACGAAAATGCTGCCCAGGAACCAAAATGTTTTTTGAAGCCAAATTTTTTTTTTTGAAACCAAATGCAAAAACGGACACCAGGATGAGTTTCGGAATGAATTTCCATCTCTAAAAATGGTATTGCTTCCACTTTTTAAAAATCGAGCCTTTTTGGTGATTGGGGAAGAAAACGCGTGACTTAATGGTCAGGAAAAATGCTGCCCAGGAACCAAAATGTTTTTTGGAGCCAAATTTTTTTTTCAAACCAAATGCAAAAATGAACACCAGGATGAGTTTCGGGATGAAATTCCATGTCTAAAAATGGTATTGCTTCCACTTTTTAAAAATTGAGCCTTTTTGGTGATTGGGGAAGAAAACGCGTGACTTAATGGTCAGGAAAAACACTGCTCAGGAATCAAAATGTTTTTTGGAGCCAAATATTTTTTTGAAACCAAATGCAAAAATGGACACCAGGATGAGTTTCGGGATGAAATTCCATGTCTAAAAATGGTGTTGCTTCCACTTTTTAAAAATTGAGCCTTTTTGGTGATTGGGGAAGAAAACGCGTGACTTAATGGTCAGGAAAAACACTGCTCAGGAATCAAAATGTTTTTTGGAGCCAAATATTTTTTTGAAACCAAATGCAAAAATGGACACCAGGATGAGTTTCGGGATGAAATTCCATGTCTAAAAATGGTGTTGCTTCCACTTTTTAAAAATCGAGCCTTTTTGGTGATTGGGGAAGAAAACGCGTGACTTAATGGTCAGGAAAATGCTGCCCAGGAACCAAAATGTTTTTTGAAGCCAAATTTTTTTTTTTGAAACCAAATGCAAAAACGGACACCAGGATGAGTTTCGGAATGAATTTCCATCTCTAAAAATGGTATTGCTTCCACTTTTTAAAAATCGAGCCTTTTTGGTGATTGGGGAAGAAAACGCGTGACTTAATGGTCAGGAAAAATGCTGCCCAGGAACCAAAATGTTTTTTGGAGCCAAATTTTTTTTTCAAACCAAATGCAAAAATGAACACCAGGATGAGTTTCGGGATGAAATTCCATGTCTAAAAATGGTATTGCTTCCACTTTTTAAAAATTGAGCCTTTTTGGTGATTGGGGAAGAAAACGCGTGACTTAATGGTCAGGAAAAACACTGCCCAGGAATCAAAATGTTTTTTGGAGCCAAATTTTTTTTTGAAACCAAATGCAAAAATGGACACCAGGATGAGTTTCGGGATGAAATTCCATGTCTAAAAATGGTGTTGCTTCCACTTTTTAAAAATCGAGCCTTTTTGGTGATTGGGGAAGAAAACGCGTGACTTAATGGTCAGGAAAAATGCTGCCCAGGAAGCAAAATCTTTTTTGAAGCCAAATTTTTTTTTGAAACCAAATACAAAAACGGACATGAGGATGAGTTTCGGCATGAAATTCCATGTCTAAAAATGGTGTTGCTTCCACTTTTTAAAAATCGAGCCTTTTTGGTGATTGGGGAAGAAAACGCGTGACTTAATGGTCAGGAAAATGCTGCCCAGGAACCAAAATGTTTTTTGAAGCCAAATTTTTTTTTTGAAACCAAATGCAAAAACGGACACCAGGATGAGATTCGGGATGAAATTCCATGTCTAAAAATCGTATTGCTTCCTCTTTTTAAAAATCGAGCCTTTTTGGTGATGGGGGAAGAATACGCGTGACTTAATGGTCAGGAAAAACACTGCCCAGGAACCAAAATGTTTTTTGAAGCCAATTTTTTTTTTGAAACCAAATGCAAAAATGGACACCAGGATGAGTTTCAGGATAAAATTCCATGTCTAAAAATGGTGTTGCTTCCACTTTTTAAAAATCGAGCCTTTTTGGTGATGGGGGAAGAAAACGCGTGACTTAATGGTCAGGAAAAACACTGCCCAGGAACCAAAATGTTTTTTTAAGCCAAATTTTTTTTTGAAACCAAATGCAAAAACGGACACCAGGATGAGTTTCGGGATGAAATTCCATGTCTAAAAATGGTGTTGCTTCCACTTTTTAAAAATCGAGCCTTTTTGTTGATTGGGGAAGAAAATGCGTGACTTAATGGTCAGGAAAAATGCTGCCCAGGAACCAAAATGTTTTTTGGAGCCAAATTTTTTTTTCAAACCAAATGCAAAAATGAACACCAGGATGAGTTTCGGGATGAATTTCCATGTCTAAAAATGGTGTTGCTTCCACTTTTTAAAAATCGAGCCTTTTTGGTGATTGGGGAAGAAAACGCGTGACTTAATGGTCAGGAAAAATTCCGCCCAGGAACCAAAATGTTTTTTGAAGCCAATTTTTTTTTTGAAACCAAATGCAAAAATGGACACCAGGATGAGTTTCAGGATAAAATTTCATGTCTAAAAATGGTGTTGCTTCCACTTTTTAAAAATCGAGCCTTTTTGCTGTTTGGAGAAGAAAACGCGTGACTTAATGGTCAGGAAAAATTCCGCCCAGGAACCAAAATGTTTTTTGAAGCCAATTTTTTTTTTGAAACCAAATGCAAAAATGGACACCAGGATGAGTTTCAGGATAAAATTTCATGTCTAAAAATGGTGTTGCTTCCACTTTTTAAAAATCGAGCCTTTTTGCTGTTTGGAGAAGAAAACGCGTGACTTAATGGTCAGGAAAATGCTGCCCAGGAACCAAAATGTTTTTTGAAGCCAAATTTTTTTTTTGAAACCAAATGCAAAAACGGACACCAGGATGAGTTTCGGGATGAAATTTCATGTCTAAAAATCGTATTGCTTCCACTTTTTAAAAATCGAGCCTTTTTGGTGATTGGGGAAGAAAACGCGTGACTTAATGGTCAGGAAAAATTCCGCCCAGGAACCAAAATGTTTTTTGAAGCCAATTTTTTTTTTGAAACCAAATGCAAAAACGGACACCAGGATGAGTTTCGGGATGAAATTCCATGTCTAAAAATGGTGTTGCTTTCACTTTTTAAAAATCGAGCCTTTTTGTTGATTGGGGAAGAAAACGCGTGACTTAATGGTCACGAAAATGCTGCCCAGGAACCAAAATGTTTTTTGAAGCCAAATTTTTTTTTTTGAAACCAAATGCAAAAACGGACACCAGGATGAGTTTCGGAATGAATTTCCATCTCTAAAAATGGTATTGCTTCCACTTTTTAAAAATCGAGCCTTTTTGGTGATTGGGGAAGAAAACGCGTGACTTAATGGTCAGGAAAAATGCTGCCCAGGAACCAAAATGTTTTTTGGAGCCAAATTTTTTTTTCAAACCAAATGCAAAAATGAACACCAGGATGAGTTTCGGGATGAAATTCCATGTCTAAAAATGGTATTGCTTCCACTTTTTAAAAATTGAGCCTTTTTGGTGATTGGGGAAGAAAACGCGTGACTTAATGGTCAGGAAAAACACTGCTCAGGAATCAAAATGTTTTTTGGAGCCAAATATTTTTTTGAAACCAAATGCAAAAACGGACACCAGGATGAGATTCGGGATGAAATTCCATGTCTAAAAATCGTATTGCTTCCTCTTTTTAAAAATCGAGCCTTTTTGGTGATGGGGGAAGAATACGCGTGACTTAATGGTCAGGAAAAACACTGCCCAGGAACCAAAATGTTTTTTGAAGCCAAATTTTTTTTTTCAAACCAAATGCAAAAACGGACACCAGGATGAGTTTCGGAATGAATTTCCATGTCTAAAAATGGTATTGCTTCCACTTTTTAAAAATCGAGCCTTTTTGGTGATTGGGGAAGAAAAGGCGTGACTTAATGGTCAGGAAAAATGCTGCCCAGGAACCAAAATGTTTTTTGGAGCCAAATTTTTTTTTCAAACCAAATGCAAAAATGAACACCAGGATGAGTTTCGGGATGAATTTCCATGTCTAAAAATGGTGTTGCTTCCACTTTTTAAAAATCGAGCCTTTTTGGTGATTGGGGAAGAAAACGCGTGACTTAATGGTGAGGAAAAATTCCGCCCAGGAACCAAAATGTTTTTTGAAGCCAATTTTTTTTTGAAACCAAATGCAAAAATGGACACCAGGATGAGTTTCAGGATAAAATTTCATGTCTAAAAATGGTGTTGCTTCCACTTTTTAAAAATCGAGCCTTTTTGCTGTTTGGAGAAGAAAACGCGTGACTTAATGGTCAGGAAAATGCTGCCCAGGAACCAAAATGTTTTTTGAAGCCAAATTTTTTTTTTGAAACCAAATGCAAAAACGGACACCAGGATGAGTTTCGGGATGAAATTTCATGTCTAAAAATCGTATTGCTTCCACTTTTTAAAAATCGAGCCTTTTTGGTGATTGGGGAAGAAAACGCGTGACTTAATGGTCAGGAAAAATTCCGCCCAGGAACCAAAATGTTTTTTGAAGCCAATTTTTTTTTTGAAACCAAATGCAAAAATGGACACGAGGATGAGTTTCGGGATGAAATTCCATGTCTAAAAATGGTGTTGCTTTCACTTTTTAAAAATCGAGCCTTTTTGGTGATTGGGGAAGAAAACGCGTGACTTAATGGTCACGAAAATGCTGCCCAGGAACCAAAATGTTTTTTGAAGCCAAATTTTTTTTTTTGAAACCAAATGCAAAAACGGACACCAGGATGAGTTTCGGAATGAATTTCCATCTCTAAAAATGGTATTGCTTCCACTTTTTAAAAATCGAGCCTTTTTGGTGATTGGGGAAGAAAACGCGTGACTTAATGGTCAGGAAAAATGCTGCCCAGGAACCAAAATGTTTTTTGGAGCCAAATTTTTTTTTCAAACCAAATGCAAAAATGAACACCAGGATGAGTTTCGGGATGAAATTCCATGTCTAAAAATGGTATTGCTTCCACTTTTTAAAAATTGAGCCTTTTTGGTGATTGGGGAAGAAAACGCGTGACTTAATGGTCAGGAAAAACACTGCCCAGGAATCAAAATGTTTTTTGGAGCCAAATTTTTTTTTGAAACCAAATGCAAAAATGGACACCAGGATGAGTTTCGGGATGAAATTCCATGTCTAAAAATGGTGTTGCTTCCACTTTTTAAAAATCGAGCCTTTTTGGTGATTGGGGAAGAAAACGCGTGACTTAATGGTCAGGAAAAATGCTGCCCAGGAAGCAAAATCTTTTTTGAAGCCAAATTTTTTTTTGAAACCAAATGCAAAAATGGACACCAGGATGAGTTTCAGGATAAAATTCCATGTCTAAAAATGGTGTTGCTTCCACTTTTTAAAAATCGAGCCTTTTTGGTGATGGGGGAAGAAAACGCGTGACTTAATGGTCAGGAAAAACACTGCCCAGGAACCAAAATGTTTTTTTAAGCCAAATTTTTTTTTGAAACCAAATGCAAAAACGGACACCAGGATGAGTTTCGGGATGAAATTCCATGTCTAAAAATGGTGTTGCTTCCACTTTTTAAAAATCGAGCCTTTTTGGTGATTGGGGAAGAAAATGCGTGACTTAATGGTCAGGAAAAATGCTGCCCAGGAACCAAAATGTTTTTTGGAGCCAAATTTTTTTTTCAAACCAAATGCAAAAATGAACACCAGGATTAGTTTCGGGATGAATTTCCATGTCTAAAAATGGTGTTGCTTCCACTTTTTAAAAATCGAGCCTTTTTGGTGATTGGGGAAGAAAACGCGTGACTTAATGGTCAGGAAAAATTCCGCCCAGGAACCAAAATGTTTTTTGAAGCCAATTTTTTTTTTGAAACCAAATGCAAAAATGGACACCAGGATGAGTTTCAGGATAAAATTCCATGTCTAAAAATGGTGTTGCTTCCACTTTTTAAAAATCGAGCCTTTTTGGTGATGGGGGAAGAAAACGCGTGACTTAATGGTCAGGAAAAACACTGCCCAGGAACCAAAATGTTTTTTTAAGCCAAATTTTTTTTTGAAACCAAATGCAAAAACGGACAGCAGGATGAGTTTCGGGATGAAATTCCATGTCTAAAAATGGTGTTGCTTCCACTTTTTAAAAATCGAGCCTTTTTGGTGATTGGGGAAGAAAATGCGTGACTTAATGGTCAGGAAAAATGCTGCCCAGGAACCAAAATGTTTTTTGGAGCCAAATTTTTTTTTCAAACCAAATGCAAAAATGAACACCAGGATGAGTTTCGGGATGAATTTCCATGTCTAAAAATGGTGTTGCTTCCACTTTTTAAAAATCGAGCCTTTTTGGTGATTGGGGAAGAAAACGCGTGACTTAATGGTCAGGAAAAATTCCGCCCAGGAACCAAAATGTTTTTTGAAGCCAATTTTTTTTTTGAAACCAAATGCAAAAATGGACACCAGGATGAGTTTCAGGATAAAATTTCATGTCTAAAAATGGTGTTGCTTCCACTTTTTAAAAATCGAGCCTTTTTGCTGTTTGGAGAAGAAAACGCGTGACTTAATGGTCAGGAAAATGCTGCCCAGGAACCAAAATGTTTTTTGAAGCCAAATTTTTTTTTTGAAACCAAATGCAAAAACGGACACCAGGATGAGTTTCGGGATGAAATTTCATGTCTAAAAATCGTATTGCTTCCACTTTTTAAAAATCGAGCCTTTTTGGTGATTGGGGAAGAAAACGCGTGACTTAATGGTCAGGAAAAATTCCGCCCAGGAACCAAAATGTTTTTTGAAGCCAATTTTTTTTTTGAAACCAAATGCAAAAACGGACACCAGGATGAGTTTCGGGATGAAATTCCATGTCTAAAAATGGTGTTGCTTTCACTTTTTAAAAATCGAGCCTTTTTGTTGATTGGGGAAGAAAACGCGTGACTTAATGGTCACGAAAATGCTGCCCAGGAACCAAAATGTTTTTTGAAGCCAAATTTTTTTTTTTGAAACCAAATGCAAAAACGGACACCAGGATGAGTTTCGGAATGAATTTCCATCTCTAAAAATGGTATTGCTTCCACTTTTTAAAAATCGAGCCTTTTTGGTGATTGGGGAAGAAAACGCGTGACTTAATGGTCAGGAAAAATGCTGCCCAGGAACCAAAATGTTTTTTGGAGCCAAATTTTTTTTTCAAACCAAATGCAAAAATGAACACCAGGATGAGTTTCGGGATGAAATTCCATGTCTAAAAATGGTTTTGCTTCCACTTTTTAAAAATTGAGCCTTTTTGGTGATTGGGGAAGAAAACGCGTGACTTAATGGTCAGGAAAAACACTGCTCAGGAATCAAAATGTTTTTTGGAGCCAAATATTTTTTTGAAACCAAATGCAAAAATGGACACCAGGATGAGTTTCGGGATGAAATTCCATGTCTAAAAATGGTGTTGCTTCCACTTTTTAAAAATCGAGCCTTTTTGGTGATTGGGGAAGAAAACGCGTGACTTAATGGTCAGGAAAAATGCTGCCCAGGAAC
The DNA here is from genome assembly GCF_059756535.1 of Pantherophis guttatus. NCBI lineage: Eukaryota > Metazoa > Chordata > Lepidosauria > Squamata > Colubridae > Pantherophis > Pantherophis guttatus. The sequence goes on along the minus strand of NW_028269848.1, from coordinate 35,431 downwards.
CAAAATGTTTTTTGAAGCCAAATTTTTTTTTGAAACCAAATACAAAAACGGACATGAGGATGAGTTTCGGCATGAAATTCCATGTCTAAAAATGGTGTTGCTTTCACTTTTTAAAAATCGAGCCTTTTTGTTGATTGGGGAAGAAAACGCGTGACTTAATGGTCAGGAAAAATGCTGCCCAGGAACCAAAATGTTTTTTGAAGCCAAATTTTTTTTTGAAACCAAATACAAAAACGGACATGAGGATGAGTTTCGGCATGAAATTCCATGTCTAAAAATGGTGTTGCTTTCACTTTTTAAAAATCGAGCCTTTTTGGTGATTGGGGAAGAAAACGCGTGACTTAATGGTCAGGAAAAATGCTGCCCAGGAACCAAAATGTTTTTTGAAGCCAATTTTTTTTTTGAAACCAAATGCAAAAACGGACACCAGGATGAGTTTCGGGATGAAATTCCATGTCTAAAAATGGTGTTGCTTTCACTTTTTAAAAATCGAGCCTTTTTGTTGATTGGGGAAGAAAACGCGTGACTTAATGGTCACGAAAATGCTGCCCAGGAACCAAAATGTTTTTTGAAGCCAAATTTTTTTTTTTGAAACCAAATGCAAAAACGGACACCAGGATGAGTTTCGGAATGAATTTCCATCTCTAAAAATGGTATTGCTTCCACTTTTTAAAAATCGAGCCTTTTTGGTGATTGGGGAAGAAAACGCGTGACTTAATGGTCAGGAAAAATGCTGCCCAGGAACCAAAATGTTTTTTGGAGCCAAATTTTTTTTTCAAACCAAATGCAAAAATGAACACCAGGATGAGTTTCGGGATGAAATTCCATGTCTAAAAATGGTATTGCTTCCACTTTTTAAAAATTGAGCCTTTTTGGTGATTGGGGAAGAAAACGCGTGACTTAATGGTCAGGAAAAACACTGCTCAGGAATCAAAATGTTTTTTGGAGCCAAATATTTTTTTGAAACCAAATGCAAAAATGGACACCAGGATGAGTTTCGGGATGAAATTCCATGTCTAAAAATGGTGTTGCTTCCACTTTTTAAAAATTGAGCCTTTTTGGTGATTGGGGAAGAAAACGCGTGACTTAATGGTCAGGAAAAACACTGCTCAGGAATCAAAATGTTTTTTGGAGCCAAATATTTTTTTGAAACCAAATGCAAAAATGGACACCAGGATGAGTTTCGGGATGAAATTCCATGTCTAAAAATGGTGTTGCTTCCACTTTTAAAAAATCGAGCCTTTTTGGTGATTGGGGAAGAAAACGCGTGACTTAATGGTCAGGAAAATGCTGCCCAGGAACCAAAATGTTTTTTGAAGCCAAATTTTTTTTTTTGAAACCAAATGCAAAAACGGACACCAGGATGAGTTTCGGAATGAATTTCCATCTCTAAAAATGGTATTGCTTCCACTTTTTAAAAATCGAGCCTTTTTGGTGATTGGGGAAGAAAACGCGTGACTTAATGGTCAGGAAAAATGCTGCCCAGGAACCAAAATGTTTTTTGGAGCCAAATTTTTTTTTCAAACCAAATGCAAAAATGAACACCAGGATGAGTTTCGGGATGAAATTCCATGTCTAAAAATGGTATTGCTTCCACTTTTTAAAAATTGAGCCTTTTTGGTGATTGGGGAAGAAAACGCGTGACTTAATGGTCAGGAAAAACACTGCCCAGGAATCAAAATGTTTTTTGGAGCCAAATTTTTTTTTGAAACCAAATGCAAAAATGGACACCAGGATGAGTTTCGGGATGAAATTCCATGTCTAAAAATGGTGTTGCTTCCACTTTTTAAAAATCGAGCCTTTTTGGTGATTGGGGAAGAAAACGCGTGACTTAATGGTCAGGAAAAATGCTGCCCAGGAAGCAAAATCTTTTTTGAAGCCAAATTTTTTTTTGAAACCAAATACAAAAACGGACATGAGGATGAGTTTCGGCATGAAATTCCATGTCTAAAAATGGTGTTGCTTCCACTTTTTAAAAATCGAGCCTTTTTGGTGATTGGGGAAGAAAACGCGTGACTTAATGGTCAGGAAAATGCTGCCCAGGAACCAAAATGTTTTTTGAAGCCAAATTTTTTTTTTGAAACCAAATGCAAAAACGGACACCAGGATGAGATTCGGGATGAAATTCCATGTCTAAAAATCGTATTGCTTCCTCTTTTTAAAAATCGAGCCTTTTTGGTGATGGGGGAAGAATACGCGTGACTTAATGGTCAGGAAAAACACTGCCCAGGAACCAAAATGTTTTTTGAAGCCAATTTTTTTTTTGAAACCAAATGCAAAAATGGACACCAGGATGAGTTTCAGGATAAAATTCCATGTCTAAAAATGGTGTTGCTTCCACTTTTTAAAAATCGAGCCTTTTTGGTGATGGGGGAAGAAAACGCGTGACTTAATGGTCAGGAAAAACACTGCCCAGGAACCAAAATGTTTTTTTAAGCCAAATTTTTTTTTGAAACCAAATGCAAAAACGGACACCAGGATGAGTTTCGGGATGAAATTCCATGTCTAAAAATGGTGTTGCTTCCACTTTTTAAAAATCGAGCCTTTTTGGTGATTGGGGAAGAAAATGCGTGACTTAATGGTCAGGAAAAATTCCGCCCAGGAACCAAAATGTTTTTTGGAGCCAAATTTTTTTTTCAAACCAAATGCAAAAATGAACACCAGGATGAGTTTCGGGATGAATTTCCATGTCTAAAAATGGTGTTGCTTCCACTTTTTAAAAATCGAGCCTTTTTGGTGATTGGGGAAGAAAACGCGTGACTTAATGGTCAGGAAAAATTCCGCCCAGGAACCAAAATGTTTTTTGAAGCCAATTTTTTTTTTGAAACCAAATGCAAAAATGGACACCAGGATGAGTTTCAGGATAAAATTTCATGTCTAAAAATGGTGTTGCTTCCACTTTTTAAAAATCGAGCCTTTTTGCTGTTTGGAGAAGAAAACGCGTGACTTAATGGTCAGGAAAATGCTGCCCAGGAACCAAAATGTTTTTTGAAGCCAAATTTTTTTTTTGAAACCAAATGCAAAAACGGACACCAGGATGAGTTTCGGGATGAAATTTCATGTCTAAAAATCGTATTGCTTCCACTTTTTAAAAATCGAGCCTTTTTGGTGATTGGGGAAGAAAACGCGTGACTTAATGGTCAGGAAAAATTCCGCCCAGGAACCAAAATGTTTTTTGAAGCCAATTTTTTTTTTGAAACCAAATGCAAAAACGGACACCAGGATGAGTTTCGGGATGAAATTCCATGTCTAAAAATGGTGTTGCTTTCACTTTTTAAAAATCGAGCCTTTTTGTTGATTGGGGAAGAAAACGCGTGACTTAATGGTCACAAAAATGCTGCCCAGGAACCAAAATGTTTTTTGAAGCCAAATTTTTTTTTTTGAAACCAAATGCAAAAACGGACACCAGGATGAGTTTCGGAATGAATTTCCATCTCTAAAAATGGTATTGCTTCCACTTTTTAAAAATCGAGCCTTTTTGGTGATTGGGGAAGAAAACGCGTGACTTAATGGTCAGGAAAAATGCTGCCCAGGAACCAAAATGTTTTTTGGAGCCAAATTTTTTTTTCAAACCAAATGCAAAAATGAACACCAGGATGAGTTTCGGGATGAAATTCCATGTCTAAAAATGGTATTGCTTCCACTTTTTAAAAATTGAGCCTTTTTGGTGATTGGGGAAGAAAACGCGTGACTTAATGGTCAGGAAAAACACTGCTCAGGAATCAAAATGTTTTTTGGAGCCAAATATTTTTTTGAAACCAAATGCAAAAATGGACACCAGGATGAGTTTCGGGATGAAATTCCATGTCTAAAAATGGTGTTGCTTCCACTTTTTAAAAATCGAGCCTTTTTGGTGATTGGGGAAGAAAACGCGTGACTTAATGGTCAGGAAAAATGCTGCCCAGGAACCAAAATGTTTTTTGAAGCCAAATTTTTTTTTGAAACCAAATACAAAAACGGACATGAGGATGAGTTTCGGCATGAAATTCCATGTCTAAAAATGGTGTTGCTTCCACTTTTTAAAAATTGAGCCTTTTTGGTGATGGGGGAAGAATACGCGTGACTTAATGGTCAGGAAAAACACTGCCCAGGAACCAAAATGTTTTTTGAAGCCAATTTTTTTTTTGAAACCAAATGCAAAAATGGACACCAGGATGAGTTTCAGGATAAAATTCCATGTCCAAAAATGGTGTTGCTTCCACTTTTTAAAAATCGAGCCTTTTTGGTGATTGGGGAAGAAAATGCGTTACTTAATGGTCAGGAAAAATGCTGCCCAGGAACCAAAATGTTTTTTGAAGCCAAATTTTTTTTTGAAACCAAATGGAAAAACGGAGACCAGGATGAGTTTCGGGATGAAATTCCATGTCTAAAAATGGTGTTGCTTCCACTTTTTAAAAATCGAGCCTTTTTGGTGATTGGGGAAGAAAACGCGTGACTTAATGGTCAGGAAAAACACTGCCCAGGAACCAAAATGTTTTTTGGAGCCAATTTTTTTTTTCAAACCAAATATAAAAATGAACACCAGGATGAGTTTCGGGTTCAAATTCCATGTCTAAAAATGGTGTTGCTTCCCCTTTTAAGAAATTGAGCCTTTTTGGTGATTGGGGAAGAAAATGCGTGACTTAATGGTCAGGAAAAATGCCGCCCAGGAACCAAAATGTTTTTTGAAGCCAAATTTTTTTTTTTGAAACCAAATGCAAAAATGGACACCAGGATGAGTTTCATGATAAAATTCCATTTCTAAAAATGGTGTTGCTTCCACTTTTTAAAAATCGAGCCTTTTTGATGATTGGGGAAGAAAATGCGTGACTTAATGGTCAGGAAAAATGCAGCCCAGGAACCAAAAGGTTTTTTGAAGCCAAATTTTTTTTTTGAAACCAAATGCAAAAACGCACACCAGGATGAGTTTCGGGATGAAATGCCATGTCTAAAAATGGTGTTGCTTCCACTTTTTAAAAATCGAGCCTTTTTGGTGATTGGGGAAGAAAACGCGTGACTTAATGGTCAGGAAAAATGCTGCCCAGGAACCAAAATGTTTTTTGGAGCCAAATTTTTTTTTGAAACCAAATGCAAAAACGGACACCAGGATGAGTTTCGGGATGAAATTCCATGTCTAAAAATGGTGTTGCTTCCACTTTTTAAAAATCGAGCCTTTTTGGTGATTGGGGAAGAAAATGCGTGACTTAATGGTCAGGAAAAATGCTGCCCAGGAACCAAAATGTTTTTTGGAGCCAAATTTTTTTTTCAAACCAAATGCAAAAATGAACACCAGGATGAGTTTCGGGATGAATTTCCATCTCTAAAAATGGTGTTGCTTCCACTTTTTAAAAATCGAGCCTTTTTGGTGATTGGGGAAGAAAACGCGTGACTTAATGGTCAGGAAAAATTCCGCCCAGGAACCAAAATGTTTTTTGAAGCCAATTTTTTTTTTGAAACCAAATGCAAAAATGGACACCAGGATGAGTTTCAGGATAAAATTTCATGTCTAAAAATGGTGTTGCTTCCACTTTTTAAAAATCGAGCCTTTTTGCTGTTTGGAGAAGAAAACGCGTGACTTAATGGTCAGGAAAATGCTGCCCAGGAACCAAAATGTTTTTTGAAGCCAAATTTTTTTTTTGAAACCAAATGCAAAAACGGACACCAGGATGAGTTTCGGGATGAAATTTCATGTCTAAAAATCGTATTGCTTCCACTTTTTAAAAATCGAGCCTTTTTGGTGATTGGGGAAGAAAACGCGTGACTTAATGGTCAGGAAAAATTCCGCCCAGGAACCAAAATGTTTTTTGAAGCCAATTTTTTTTTTGAAACCAAATGCAAAAACGGACACCAGGATGAGTTTCGGGATGAAATTCCATGTCTAAAAATGGTGTTGCTTTCACTTTTTAAAAATCGAGCCTTTTTGTTGATTGGGGAAGAAAACGCGTGACTTAATGGTCACGAAAATGCTGCCCAGGAACCAAAATGTTTTTTGAAGCCAAATTTTTTTTTTTGAAACCAAATGCAAAAACGGACACCAGGATGAGTTTCGGAATGAATTTCCATCTCTAAAAATGGTATTGCTTCCACTTTTTAAAAATCGAGCCTTTTTGGTGATTGGGGAAGAAAACGCGTGACTTAATGGTCAGGAAAAATGCTGCCCAGGAACCAAAATGTTTTTTGGAGCCAAATTTTTTTTTCAAACCAAATGCAAAAATGAACACCAGGATGAGTTTCGGGATGAAATTCCATGTCTAAAAATGGTATTGCTTCCACTTTTTAAAAATTGAGCCTTTTTGGTGATTGGGGAAGAAAACGCGTGACTTAATGGTCAGGAAAAACACTGCTCAGGAATCAAAATGTTTTTTGGAGCCAAATATTTTTTTGAAACCAAATGCAAAAATGGACACCAGGATGAGTTTCGGGATGAAATTCCATGTCTAAAAATGGTGTTGCTTCCACTTTTTAAAAATCGAGCCTTTTTGGTGATTGGGGAAGAAAACGCGTGACTTAATGGTCAGGAAAAATGCTGCCCAGGAACCAAAATGTTTTTTGAAGCCAAATTTTTTTTTGAAACCAAATACAAAAACGGACATGAGGATGAGTTTCGGCATGAAATTCCATGTCTAAAAATGGTGTTGCTTCCACTTTTTAAAAATCGAGCCTTTTTGGTGATTGGGGAAGAAAACGCGTGACTTAATGGTCAGGAAAATGCTGCCCAGGAACCAAAATGTTTTTTGAAGCCAAATTTTTTTTTTTGAAACCAAATGCAAAAACGGACACCAGGATGAGATTCGGGATGAAATTCCATGTCTAAAAATCGTATTGCTTCCTCTTTTTAAAAATCGAGCCTTTTTGGTGATGGGGGAAGAATACGCGTGACTTAATGGTCAGGAAAAACACTGCCCAGGAACCAAAATGTTTTTTGAAGCCAATTTTTTTTTTGAAACCAAATGCAAAAATGGACACCAGGATGAGTTTCAGGATAAAATTCCATGTCTAAAAATGGTGTTGCTTCCACTTTTTAAAAATCGAGCCTTTTTGGTGATTGGGGAAGAAAATGCGTGACTTAATGGTCAGGAAAAATGCTGCCCAGGAACCAAAATGTTTTTTGAAGCCAAATTTTTTTTTGAAACCAAATGCAAAAACGGAGACCAGGATGAGTTTCGGGATGAAATTCCATGTCTAAAAATGGTGTTGCTTCCACTTTTTAAAAATCGAGCCTTTTTGGTGATTGGGGAAGAAAACGCGTGACTTAATGGTCAGGAAAAACACTGCCCAGGAACCAAAATGTTTTTTGGAGCCAATTTTTTTTTTCAAACCAAATATAAAAATGAACACCAGGATGAGTTTCGGGTTCAAATTCCATGTCTAAAAATGGTGTTGCTTCCCCTTTTAAGAAATTGAGCCTTTTTGGTGATTGGGGAAGAAAATGCGTGACTTAATGGTCAGGAAAAATGCCGCCCAGGAACCAAAATGTTTTTTGAAGCCAAATTTTTTTTTTTGAAACCAAATGCAAAAATGGACACCAGGATGAGTTTCATGATAAAATTCCATTTCTAAAAATGGTGTTGCTTCCACTTTTTAAAAATCGAGCCTTTTTGATGATTGGGGAAGAAAATGCGTGACTTAATGGTCAGGAAAAATGCAGCCCAGGAACCAAAAGGTTTTTTGAAGCCAAATTTTTTTTTTGAAACCAAATGCAAAAACGCACACCAGGATGAGTTTCGGGATGAAATGCCATGTCTAAAAATGGTGTTGCTTCCACTTTTTAAAAATCGAGCCTTTTTGGTGATTGGGGAAGAAAACGTGTGACTTAATGGTCAGGAAAAATGCTGCCTAGGAACCAAAATGTTTTTTGAAGCCAAATTTTTTTTTGAAACCAAATGCAAAAATGGACACCAGGATGAGTTTCGGGACGAAATTCCATGTCTAAAAATGGTGTTGCTTTCACTTTTTAAAAATCGAGCCTTTTTGCTGTTTGGGGAAGAAAACGCGTGACTTAATGGTCAGGAAAATGCTGCCCAGGAACCAAAATGTTTTTTGAAGCCAAATTTTTTTTTGAAACCAAATGCAAAAACGGACACCAGGATGAGATTCGGGATGAAATTCCATGTCTAAAAATCGTATTGCTTCCTCTTTTTAAAAATCGAGCCTTTTTGGTGATGGGGGAAGAATACGCGTGACTTAATGGTCAGGAAAAACACTGCCCAGGAACCAAAATGTTTTTTGAAGCCAATTTTTTTTTTGAAACCAAATGCAAAAATGGACACCAGGATGAGTTTCAGGATAAAATTCCATGTCTAAAAATGGTGTTGCTTCCACTTTTTAAAAATCGAGCCTTTTTGGTGATTGGGGAAGAAAATGCGTGACTTAATGGTCAGGAAAAATGCTGCCCAGGAACCAAAATGTTTTTTGAAGCCAAATTTTTTTTTGAAACCAAATGCAAAAACGGAGACCAGGATGAGTTTCGGGATGAAATTCCATGTCTAAAAATGGTGTTGCTTCCACTTTTTAAAAATCGAGCCTTTTTGGTGATTGGGGAAGAAAACGCGTGACTTAATGGTCAGGAAAAACACTGCCCAGGAACCAAAATGTTTTTTGGAGCCAATTTTTTTTTTCAAACCAAATATAAAAATGAACACCAGGATGAGTTTCGGGTTCAAATTCCATGTCTAAAAATGGTGTTGCTTCCCCTTTTAAGAAATTGAGCCTTTTTGGTGATTGGGGAAGAAAATGCGTGACTTAATGGTCAGGAAAAATGCCGCCCAGGAACCAAAATGTTTTTTGAAGCCAAATTTTTTTTTGAAACCAAATACAAAAATGGACACCAGGATGAGTTTCATGATAAAATTCCATTTCTAAAAATGGTGTTGCTTCCACTTTTTAAAAATCGAGCCTTTTTGATGATTGGGGAAGAAAATGCGTGACTTAATGGTCAGGAAAAATGCAGCCCAGGAACCAAAAGGTTTTTTGAAGCCAAATTTTTTTTTTGAAACCAAATGCAAAAACGCACACCAGGATGAGTTTCGGGATGAAATGCCATGTCTAAAAATGGTGTTGCTTCCACTTTTTAAAAATCGAGCCTTTTTGGTGATTGGGGAAGAAAACGTGTGACTTAATGGTCAGGAAAAATGCTGCCTAGGAACCAAAATGTTTTTTGAAGCCAAATTTTTTTTTGAAACCAAATGCAAAAATGGACACCAGGATGAGTTTCGGGACGAAATTCCATGTCTAAAAATGGTGTTGCTTTCACTTTTTAAAAATCGAGCCTTTTTGCTGTTTGGGGAAGAAAACGCGTGACTTAATGGTCAGGAAAATGCTGCCCAGGAACCAAAATGTTTTTTGAAGCCAAATTTTTTTTTGAAACCAAATGCAAAAACGGACACCAGGATGAGTTTCGGCATGAAATTCCATGTCTAAAAATGGTGTTGCTTCCAATTTTTAAAAATCGAGCCTTTTTGGTGATTGGGGAAGAAAACGCGTGACTTAATGGTCAGGAAAAACACTGCCCAGGAACCAAAATGTTTTTTGAAGCCAATTTTTTTTTGAAACGAAATGCAAAAATGGACACCAGGATGAGTTTCGGGATGAAATTCCATGTCTAAAAATGGTGTTGCTTCCACTTTTTAAAAATCGAGCCTTTTTGGTGATTGGGGAAGAAAACGCGTGACTTAATGGTCAGGAAAAATGCTGCCCAGGAACCAAAATCTTTTTTGAAGCCAAATTTTTTTTTGAAATCAAATACAAAAACGGACATGAGGATGAGTTTCGGGATGAAATTCCATGTCTAAAAATGGTGTTGCTTCCACTTTTTAAAAATCGAGCCTTTTTGGTGATTGGGGAAGAAAACGCGTGACTTAATGGTCAGGAAAATGCTGCCCAGGAACCAAAATGTTTTTTGAAGCCAAATTTTTTTTTTTGAAACCAAATGCAAAAACGGACACCAGGATGAGATTCGGGATGAAATTCCATGTCTAAAAATGGTGTTGCTTCCACTTTTTAAAAATCGAGCCTTTTTGGTGATTGGGGAAGAAAACGCGTGACTTAATGGTCAGGAAAAATGCCGCCCAGGAACCAAAATGTTTTTTGAAGCCAAATTTTTTTTTTGAAACCAAATGCAAAAATTGACACCAGGATGAGTTTCAGGATAAAATTCCATGTCTAAAAATGGTGTTGCTTCCACTTTTTTAAAATCGAGCCTTTTTGTTGATTGGGGAAAAAAACGCGTGACTTAATGGTCAGGAAAAACACTGCCCAGGAACCAAAATCTTTTTTGAAGCCAAATTTTTTTTTGAAACCAAATGCAAAAACGGACACCAGGATGAGTTTCAGGTTGAAATTCCATGTCTAAAAATGGTGTTGCTTCCACTTTTTAAAAATCGAGCCTTTTTGGTGATTGGGGAAGAAAATGCGTGACTTAATGGTCAGGAAAAATGCTGCCCAGGAACCAAAATGTTTTTTGAAGCCAAATTTTTTTTTGAAACCAAATGCAAAAACGGAGACCAGGATGAGTTTCGGGATGAAATTCCATGTCTAAAAATGGTGTTGCTTCCACTTTTTAAAAATCGAGCCTTTTTGGTGATTGGGGAAGAAAACGCGTGACTTAATGGTCAGGAAAATGCTGCCCAGGAACCAAAATCTTTTTTGAAGCCAAATTTTTTTTTGAAACCAAATACAAAAACGGACATGAGGATGAGTTTCGGCATGAAATTCCATGTCTAAAAATGGTGTTGCTTCCACTTTTTAAAAATCGAGCCTTTTTGGTGATTGGGGAAGAAAACGCGTGACTTAATGGTCAGGAAAATGCTGCCCAGGAACCAAAATGTTTTTTGAAGCCAAATTTTTTTTTTGAAACCAAATGCAAAAACGGACACCAGGATGAGATTCGGGATGAAATTCCATGTCTAAAAATCGTATTGCTTCCTCTTTTTAAAAATCGAGCCTTTTTGGTGATGGGGGAAGAATACGCGTGACTTAATGGTCAGGAAAAACACTGCCCAGGAACCAAAATGTTTTTTGAAGCCAATTTTTTTTTTGAAACCAAATGCAAAAATGGACACCAGGATGAGTTTCAGGATAAAATTCCATGTCTAAAAATGGTGTTGCTTCCACGTTTTAAAAATCGAGCCTTTTTGGTGATGGGGGAAGAAAACGCGTGACTTAATGGTCAGGAAAAACAGTGCCCAGGAACCAAAATGTTTTTTTAAGCCAAATTTTTTTTTGAAACCAAATGCAAAAACGGACACCAGGATGAGTTTCGGGATGAAATTCCATGTCTAAAAATGGTGTTGCTTCCACTTTTTAAAAATCGAGCCTTTTTGGTGATTGGGGAAGAAAATGCGTGACTTAATGGTCAGGAAAAATGCTGCCCAGGAACCAAAATGTTTTTTGGAGCCAAATTTTTTTTTCAAACCAAATGCAAAAACGGACACCAGGATGAGTTTCGGGATGAAATTCCATGTCTAAAAATGGTGTTGCTTTCACTTTTTAAAAATCGAGCCTTTTTGTTGATTGGGGAAGAAAACGCGTGACTTAATGGTCACGAAAATGCTGCCCAGGAACCAAAATGTTTTTTGAAGCCAAATTTTTTTTTTTGAAACCAAATGCAAAAACGGACACCAGGATGAGTTTCGGAATGAATTTCCATCTCTAAAAATGGTATTGCTTCCACTTTTTAAAAATCGAGCCTTTTTGGTGATTGGGGAAGAAAACGCGTGACTTAATGGTCAGGAAAAATGCTGCCCAGGAACCAAAATGTTTTTTGGAGCCAAATTTTTTTTTCAAACCAAATGCAAAAATGAACACCAGGATGAGTTTCGGGATGAAATTCCATGTCTAAAAATGGTATTGCTTCCACTTTTTAAAAATTGAGCCTTTTTGGTGATTGGGGAAGAAAACGCGTGACTTAATGGTCAGGAAAAACACTGCTCAGGAATCAAAATGTTTTTTGGAGCCAAATATTTTTTTGAAACCAAATGCAAAAATGGACACCAGGATGAGTTTCGGGATGAAATTCCATGTCTAAAAATGGTGTTGCTTCCACTTTTTAAAAATTGAGCCTTTTTGGTGATTGGGGAAGAAAACGCGTGACTTAATGGTCAGGAAAAACACTGCTCAGGAATCAAAATGTTTTTTGGAGCCAAATATTTTTTTGAAACCAAATGCAAAAATGGACACCAGGATGAGTTTCGGGATGAAATTCCATGTCTAAAAATGGTGTTGCTTCCACTTTTTAAAAATCGAGCCTTTTTGGTGATTGGGGAAGAAAACGCGTGACTTAATGGTCAGGAAAATGCTGCCCAGGAACCAAAATGTTTTTTGAAGCCAAATTTTTTTTTTTGAAACCAAATGCAAAAACGGACACCAGGATGAGTTTCGGAATGAATTTCCATCTCTAAAAATGGTATTGCTTCCACTTTTTAAAAATCGAGCCTTTTTGGTGATTGGGGAAGAAAACGCGTGACTTAATGGTCAGGAAAAATGCTGCCCAGGAACCAAAATGTTTTTTGGAGCCAAATTTTTTTTTCAAACCAAATGCAAAAATGAACACCAGGATGAGTTTCGGGATGAAATTCCATGTCTAAAAATGGTATTGCTTCCACTTTTTAAAAATTGAGCCTTTTTGGTGATTGGGGAAGAAAACGCGTGACTTAATGGTCAGGAAAAACACTGCCCAGGAATCAAAATGTTTTTTGGAGCCAAATTTTTTTTTGAAACCAAATGCAAAAATGGACACCAGGATGAGTTTCGGGATGAAATTCCATGTCTAAAAATGGTGTTGCTTCCACTTTTTAAAAATCGAGCCTTTTTGGTGATTGGGGAAGAAAACGCGTGACTTAATGGTCAGGAAAAATGCTGCCCAGGAAGCAAAATCTTTTTTGAAGCCAAATTTTTTTTTGAAACCAAATACAAAAACGGACATGAGGATGAGTTTCGGCATGAAATTCCATGTCTAAAAATGGTGTTGCTTCCACTTTTTAAAAATCGAGCCTTTTTGGTGATTGGGGAAGAAAACGCGTGACTTAATGGTCAGGAAAATGCTGCCCAGGAACCAAAATGTTTTTTGAAGCCAAATTTTTTTTTTGAAACCAAATGCAAAAACGGACACCAGGATGAGATTCGGGATGAAATTCCATGTCTAAAAATCGTATTGCTTCCTCTTTTTAAAAATCGAGCCTTTTTGGTGATGGGGGAAGAATACGCGTGACTTAATGGTCAGGAAAAACATTGCCCAGGAACCAAAATGTTTTTTGAAGCCAATTTTTTTTTTGAAACCAAATGCAAAACTGGACACCAGGATGAGTTTCAGGATAAAATTCCATGTCTAAAAATGGTGTTGCTTCCACTTTTTAAAAATCGAGCCTTTTTGGTGATGGGGGAAGAAAACGTGTGACTTAATGGTCAGGAAAAACACTGCCCAGGAACCAAAATGTTTTTTTAAGCCAAATTTTTTTTTGAAACCAAATGCAAAAACGGACACCAGGATGAGTTTCGGGATGAAATTCCATGTCTAAAAATGGTGTTGCTTCCACTTTTTAAAAATCGAGCCTTTTTGGTGATTGGGGAAGAAAATGCGTGACTTAATGGTCAGGAAAAATGCTGCCCAGGAACCAAAATGTTTTTTGGAGCCAAATTTTTTTTTCAAACCAAATGCAAAAATGAACACCAGGATGAGTTTCGGGATGAATTTCCATGTCTAAAAATGGTGTTGCTTCCACTTTTTAAAAATCGAGCCTTTTTGGTGATTGGGGAAGAAAACGCGTGACTTAATGGTCAGGAAAAATTCCGCCCAGGAACCAAAATGTTTTTTGAAGCCAATTTTTTTTTTGAAACCAAATGCAAAAATGGACACCAGGATGAGTTTCAGGATAAAATTTCATGTCTAAAAATGGTGTTGCTTCCACTTTTTAAAAATCGAGCCTTTTTGCTGTTTGGAGAAGAAAACGCGTGACTTAATGGTCAGGAAAATGCTGCCCAGGAACCAAAATGTTTTTTGAAGCCAAATTTTTTTTTTGAAACCAAATGCAAAAACGGACACCAGGATGAGTTTCGGGATGAAATTTCATGTCTAAAAATCGTATTGCTTCCACTTTTTAAAAATCGAGCCTTTTTGGTGATTGGGGAAGAAAACGCGTGACTTAATGGTCAGGAAAAATTCCGCCCAGGAACCAAAATGTTTTTTGAAGCCAATTTTTTTTTTGAAACCAAATGCAAAAACGGACACCAGGATGAGTTTCGGGATGAAATTCCATGTCTAAAAATGGTGTTGCTTTCACTTTTTAAAAATCGAGCCTTTTTGTTGATTGGGGAAGAAAACGCGTGACTTAATGGTCACGAAAATGCTGCCCAGGAACCAAAATGTTTTTTGAAGCCAAATTTTTTTTTTTGAAACCAAATGCAAAAACGGACACCAGGATGAGTTTCGGAATGAATTTCCATCTCTAAAAATGGTATTGCTTCCACTTTTTAAAAATCGAGCCTTTTTGGTGATTGGGGAAGAAAACGCGTGACTTAATGGTCAGGAAAAATGCTGCCCAGGAACCAAAATGTTTTTTGGAGCCAAATTTTTTTTTCAAACCAAATGCAAAAATGAACACCAGGATGAGTTTCGGGATGAAATTCCATGTCTAAAAATGGTATTGCTTCCACTTTTTAAAAATTGAGCCTTTTTGGTGATTGGGGAAGAAAACGCGTGACTTAATGGTCAGGAAAAACACTGCTCAGGAATCAAAATGTTTTTTGGAGCCAAATATTTTTTTGAAACCAAATGCAAAAATGGACACCAGGATGAGTTTCGGGATGAAATTCCATGTCTAAAAATGGTGTTGCTTCCACTTTTTAAAAATCGAGCCTTTTTGGTGATTGGGGAAGAAAACGCGTGACTTAATGGTCAGGAAAAATGCAGCCCAGGAACCAAAATGTTTTTTGAAGCCAAATTTTTTTTTGAAACCAAATACAAAAACGGACATGAGGATGAGTTTCGGCATGAAATTCCATGTCTAAAAATGGTGTTGCTTCCACTTTTTAAAAATCGAGCCTTTTTGGTGATTGGGGAAGAAAACGCGTGACTTAATGGTCAGGAAAATGCTGCCCAGGAACCAAAATGTTTTTTGAAGCCAAATTTTTTTTTTTGAAACCAAATGCAAAAACGGACACCAGGATGAGATTCGGGATGAAATTCCATGTCTAAAAATCGTATTGCTTCCTCTTTTTAAAAATCGAGCCTTTTTGGTGATGGGGGAAGAATACGCGTGACTTAATGGTCAGGAAAAACACTGCCCAGGAACCAAAATGTTTTTTGAAGCCAATTTTTTTTTTGAAACCAAATGCAAAAATGGACACCAGGATGAGTTTCAGGATAAAATTCCATGTCTAAAAATGGTGTTGCTTCCCCTTTTTAAAAATCGAGCCTTTTTGGTGATTGGGGAAGAAAACGCGTGACTTAATGGTCAGGAAAAATGCTGCCCAGGAACCAAAATGTTTTTTGAAGCCAAATTTTTTTTTGAAACCAAATACAAAAACGGACATGAGGATGAGTTTCGGCATGAAATTCCATGTCTAAAAATGGTGTTGCTTCCACTTTTTAAAAATCGAGCCTTTTTGGTGATTGGGGAAGAAAACGCGTGACTTAATGGTCAGGAAAATGCTGCCCAGGAACCAAAATGTTTTTTGAAGCCAAATTTTTTTTTTGAAACCAAATGCAAAAATGGACACCAGGATGAGATTCGGGATGAAATTCCATGTCTAAAAATCGTATTGCTTCCTCTTTTTAAAAATCGAGCCTTTTTGGTGATTGGGGAAGAAAATGTGTGACTTAATGGTCAGGAAAAATGCTGCCCAGGAACCAAAATGTTTTTTGAAGCCAAATTTTTTTTTGAAACCAAATGCAAAAACGGAGACCAGGATGAGTTTCGGGATGAAATTCCATGTCTAAAAATGGTGTTGCTTCCACTTTTTAAAAATCGAGCCTTTTTGGTGATTGGGGAAGAAAACGCGTGACTTAATGGTCAGGAAAAACACTGCCCAGGAACCAAAATGTTTTTTGGAGCCAATTTTTTTTTTCAAACCAAATATAAAAATGAACACCAGGATGAGTTTCGGGTTCAAATTCCATGTCTAAAAATGGTGTTGCTTCCCCTTTTAAGAAATTGAGCCTTTTTGGTGATTGGGGAAGAAAATGCGTGACTTAATGGTCAGGAAAAATGCCGCCCAGGAACCAAAATGTTTTTTGAAGCCAAATTTTTTTTTTTGAAACCAAATGCAAAAATGGACACCAGGATGAGTTTCATGATAAAATTCCATTTCTAAAAATGGTGTTGCTTCCACTTTTTAAAAATCGAGCCTTTTTGATGATTGGGGAAGAAAATGCGTGACTTAATGGTCAGGAAAAATGCAGCCCAGGAACCAAAAGGTTTTTTGAAGCCAAATTTTTTTTTTGAAACCAAATGCAAAAACGCACACCAGGATGAGTTTCGGGATGAAATGCCATGTCTAAAAATGGTGTTGCTTCCACTTTTTAAAAATCGAGCCTTTTTGGTGATTGGGGAAGAAAACGCGTGACTTAATGGTCAGGAAAAATGCTGCCCAGGAACCAAAATGTTTTTTGGAGCCAAATTTTTTTTTGAAACCAAATGCAAAAACGGACACCAGGATGAGTTTCGGGATGAAATTCCATGTCTAAAAATGGTGTTGCTTCCACTTTTTAAAAATCGAGCCTTTTGGGTGATTGGGGAAGAAAATGCGTGACTTAATGGTCAGGAAAAATGCTGCCCAGGAACCAAAATGTTTTTTGGAGCCAAATTTTTTTTTCAAACCAAATGCAAAAATGAACACCAGGATGAGTTTCGGGATGAATTTCCATGTCTAAAAATGGTGTTGCTTCCACTTTTTAAAAATCGAGCCTTTTTGGTGATTGGGGAAGAAAACGCGTGACTTAATGGTCAGGAAAAATTCCGCCCAGGAACCAAAATGTTTTTTGAAGCCAATTTTTTTTTTGAAACCAAATGCAAAAATGGACACCAGGATGAGTTTCAGGATAAAATTTCATGTCTAAAAATGGTGTTGCTTCCACTTTTTAAAAATCGAGCCTTTTTGCTGTTTGGAGAAGAAAACGCGTGACTTAATGGTCAGGAAAATGCTGCCCAGGAACCAAAATGTTTTTTGAAGCCAAATTTTTTTTTTGAAACCAAATGCAAAAACGGACACCAGGATGAGTTTCGGGATGAAATTTCATGTCTAAAAATCGTATTGCTTCCACTTTTTAAAAATCGAGCCTTTTTGGTGATTGGGGAAGAAAACGCGTGACTTAATGGTCAGGAAAAATTCCGCCCAGGAACCAAAATGTTTTTTGAAGCCAATTTTTTTTTTGAAACCAAATGCAAAAACGGACACCAGGATGAGTTTCGGGATGAAATTCCATGTCTAAAAATGGTGTTGCTTTCACTTTTTAAAAATCGAGCCTTTTTGTTGATTGGGGAAGAAAACGCGTGACTTAATGGTCACGAAAATGCTGCCCAGGAACCAAAATGTTTTTTGAAGCCAAATTTTTTTTTTTGAAACCAAATGCAAAAACGGACACCAGGATGAGTTTCGGAATGAATTTCCATCTCTAAAAATGGTATTGCTTCCACTTTTTAAAAATCGAGCCTTTTTGGTGATTGGGGAAGAAAACGCGTGACTTAATGGTCAGGAAAAATGCTGCCCAGGAACCAAAATGTTTTTTGGAGCCAAATTTTTTTTTCAAACCAAATGCAAAAATGAACACCAGGATGAGTTTCGGGATGAAATTCCATGTCTAAAAATGGTATTGCTTCCACTTTTTAAAAATTGAGCCTTTTTGGTGATTGGGGAAGAAAACGCGTGACTTAATGGTCAGGAAAAACACTGCTCAGGAATCAAAATGTTTTTTGGAGCCAAATATTTTTTTGAAACCAAATGCAAAAATGGACACCAGGATGAGTTTCGGGATGAAATTCCATGTCTAAAAATGGTGTTGCTTCCACTTTTTAAAAATCGAGCCTTTTTGGTGATTGGGGAAGAAAACGCGTGACTTAATGGTCAGGAAAAATGCTGCCCAGGAACCAAAATGTTTTTTGAAGCCAAATTTTTTTTTGAAACCAAATACAAAAACGGACATGAGGATGAGTTTCGGCATGAAATTCCATGTCTAAAAATGGTGTTGCTTCCACTTTTTAAAAATCGAGCCTTTTTGGTGATTGGGGAAGAAAACGCGTGACTTAATGGTCAGGAAAATGCTGCCCAGGAACCAAAATGTTTTTTGAAGCCAAATTTTTTTTTTTGAAACCAAATGCAAAAACGGACACCAGGATGAGATTCGGGATGAAATTCCATGTCTAAAAATCGTATTGCTTCCTCTTTTTAAAAATCGAGCCTTTTTGGTGATGGGGGAAGAATACGCGTGACTTAATGGTCAGGAAAAACACTGCCCAGGAACCAAAATGTTTTTTGAAGCCAATTTTTTTTTTGAAACCAAATGCAAAAATGGACACCAGGATGAGTTTCAGGATAAAATTCCATGTCTAAAAATGGTGTTGCTTCCACTTTTTAAAAATCGAGCCTTTTTGGTGATTGGGGAAGAAAATGCGTGACTTAATGGTCAGGAAAAATGCTGCCCAGGAACCAAAATGTTTTTTGAAGCCAAATTTTTTTTTGAAACCAAATGCAAAAACGGAGACCAGGATGAGTTTCGGGATGAAATTCCATGTCTAAAAATGGTGTTGCTTCCACTTTTTAAAAATCGAGCCTTTTTGGTGATTGGGGAAGAAAACGCGTGACTTAATGGTCAGGAAAAACACTGCCCAGGAACCAAAATGTTTTTTGGAGCCAATTTTTTTTTTCAAACCAAATATAAAAATGAACACCAGGATGAGTTTCGGGTTCAAATTCCATGTCTAAAAATGGTGTTGCTTCCACTTTTAAGAAATTGAGCCTTTTTGGTGATTGGGGAAGAAAATGCGTGACTTAATGGTCAGGAAAAATGCCGCCCAGGAACCAAAATGTTTTTTGAAGCCAAATTTTTTTTTTTGAAACCAAATGCAAAAATGGACACCAGGATGAGTTTCATGATAAAATTCCATTTCTAAAAATGGTGTTGCTTCCACTTTTTAAAAATCGAGCCTTTTTGATGATTGGGGAAGAAAATGCGTGACTTAATGGTCAGGAAAAATGCAGCCCAGGAACCAAAAGGTTTTTTGAAGCCAAATTTTTTTTTTGAAACCAAATGCAAAAACGCACACCAGGATGAGTTTCGGGATGAAATGCCATGTCTAAAAATGGTGTTGCTTCCACTTTTTAAAAATCGAGCCTTTTTGGTGATTGGGGAAGAAAACGTGTGACTTAATGGTCAGGAAAAATGCTGCCTAGGAACCAAAATGTTTTTTGAAGCCAAATTTTTTTTTGAAACCAAATGCAAAAATGGACACCAGGATGAGTTTCGGGACGAAATTCCATGTCTAAAAATGGTGTTGCTTTCACTTTTTAAAAATCGAGCCTTTTTGCTGTTTGGGGAAGAAAACGCGTGACTTAATGGTCAGGAAAATGCTGCCCAGGAACCAAAATGTTTTTTGAAGCCAAATTTTTTTTTGAAACCAAATGCAAAAACGGACACCAGGATGAGTTTCGGCATGAAATTCCATGTCTAAAAATGGTGTTGCTTCCAATTTTTAAAAATCGAGCCTTTTTGGTGATTGGGGAAGAAAACGCGTGACTTAATGGTCAGGAAAAACACTGCCCAGGAACCAAAATGTTTTTTGAAGCCAATTTTTTTTTGAAACGAAATGCAAAAATGGACACCAGGATGAGTTTCGGGATGAAATTCCATGTCTAAAAATGGTGTTGCTTCCACTTTTTAAAAATCGAGCCTTTTTGGTGATTGGGGAAGAAAACGCGTGACTTAATGGTCAGGAAAAATGCTGCCCAGGAACCAAAATCTTTTTTGAAGCCAAATTTTTTTTTGAAATCAAATACAAAAACGGACATGAGGATGAGTTTCGGGATGAAATTCCATGTCTAAAAATGGTGTTGCTTCCACTTTTTAAAAATCGAGCCTTTTTGGTGATTGGGGAAGAAAACGCGTGACTTAATGGTCAGGAAAATGCTGCCCAGGAACCAAAATGTTTTTTGAAGCCAAATTTTTTTTTTGAAACCAAATGCAAAAACGGACACCAGGATGAGATTCGGGATGAAATTCCATGTCTAAAAATGGTGTTGCTTCCACTTTTTAAAAATCGAGCCTTTTTGGTGATTGGGGAAGAAAACGCGTGACTTAATGGTCAGGAAAAATGCCGCCCAGGAACCAAAATGTTTTTTGAAGCCAAATTTTTTTTTTGAAACCAAATGCAAAAATTGACACCAGGATGAGTTTCAGGATAAAATTCCATGTCTAAAAATGGTGTTGCTTCCACTTTTTTAAAATCGAGCCTTTTTGTTGATTGGGGAAGAAAACGCGTGACTTAATGGTCAGGAAAAACACTGCCCAGGAACCAAAATGTTTTTTTAAGCCAAATTTTTTTTTGAAACCAAATGCAAAAACGGACACCAGGATGAGTTTCGGGTTGAAATTCCATGTCTAAAAATGGTGTTGCTTCCACTTTTTAAAAATCGAGCCTTTTTGGTGATTGGGGAAGAAAATGCGTGACTTAATGGTCAGGAAAAATGCTGCCCAGGAACCAAAATGTTTTTTGAAGCCAAATTTTTTTTTGAAACCAAATGCAAAAACGGAGACCAGGATGAGTTTCGGGATGAAATTCCATGTCTAAAAATGGTGTTGCTTCCACTTTTTAAAAATCGAGCCTTTTTGGTGATTGGGGAAGAAAACGCGTGACTTAATGGTCAGGAAAATGCTGCCCAGGAACCAAAATCTTTTTTGAAGCCAAATTTTTTTTTGAAACCAAATACAAAAACGGACATGAGGATGAGTTTCGGCATGAAATTCCATGTCTAAAAATGGTGTTGCTTCCACTTTTTAAAAATCGAGCCTTTTTGGTGATTGGGGAAGAAAACGCGTGACTTAATGGTCAGGAAAATGCTGCCCAGGAACCAAAATGTTTTTTGAAGCCAAATTTTTTTTTTGAAACCAAATGCAAAAACGGACACCAGGATGAGATTCGGGATGAAATTCCATGTCTAAAAATCGTATTGCTTCCTCTTTTTAAAAATCGAGCCTTTTTGGTGATGGGGGAAGAATACGCGTGACTTAATGGTCAGGAAAAACACTGCCCAGGAACCAAAATGTTTTTTGAAGCCAATTTTTTTTTTGAAACCAAATGCAAAAATGGACACCAGGATGAGTTTCAGGATAAAATTCCATGTCTAAAAATGGTGTTGCTTCCACTTTTTAAAAATCGAGCCTTTTTGGTGATGGGGGAAGAAAACGCGTGACTTAATGGTCAGGAAAAACACTGCCCAGGAACCAAAATGTTTTTTTAAGCCAAATTTTTTTTTGAAACCAAATGCAAAAACGGACACCAGGATGAGTTTCGGGATGAAATTCCATGTCTAAAAATGGTGTTGCTTCCACTTTTTAAAAATCGAGCCTTTTTGGTGATTGGGGAAGAAAATGCGTGACTTAATGGTCAGGAAAAATGCTGCCCAGGAACCAAAATGTTTTTTGGAGCCAAATTTTTTTTTCAAACCAAATGCAAAAATGAACACCAGGATGAGTTTCGGGATGAATTTCCATGTCTAAAAATGGTGTTGCTTCCACTTTTTAAAAATCGAGCCTTTTTGGTGATTGGGGAAGAAAACGCGTGACTTAATGGTCAGGAAAAATTCCGCCCAGGAACCAAAATGTTTTTTGAAGCCAATTTTTTTTTTGAAACCAAATGCAAAAATGGACACCAGGATGAGTTTCAGGATAAAATTTCATGTCTAAAAATGGTGTTGCTTCCACTTTTTAAAAATCGAGCCTTTTTGCTGTTTGGAGAAGAAAACGCGTGACTTAATGGTCAGGAAAATGCTGCCCAGGAACCAAAATGTTTTTTGAAGCCAAATTTTTTTTTTGAAACCAAATGCAAAAACGGACACCAGGATGAGTTTCGGGATGAAATTTCATGTCTAAAAATCGTATTGCTTCCACTTTTTAAAAATCGAGCCTTTTTGGTGATTGGGGAAGAAAACGCGTGACTTAATGGTCAGGAAAAATTCCGCCCAGGAACCAAAATGTTTTTTGAAGCCAATTTTTTTTTTGAAACCAAATGCAAAAACGGACACCAGGATGAGTTTCGGGATGAAATTCCATGTCTAAAAATGGTGTTGCTTTCACTTTTTAAAAATCGAGCCTTTTTGTTGATTGGGGAAGAAAACGCGTGACTTAATGGTCACGAAAATGCTGCCCAGGAACCAAAATGTTTTTTGAAGCCAAATTTTTTTTTTTGAAACCAAATGCAAAAACGGACACCAGGATGAGTTTCGGAATGAATTTCCATCTCTAAAAATGATATTGCTTCCACTTTTTAAAAATCGAGCCTTTTTGGTGATTGGGGAAGAAAACGCGTGACTTAATGGTCAGGAAAAATGCTGCCCAGGAACCAAAATGTTTTTTGGAGCCAAATTTTTTTTTCAAACCAAATGCAAAAATGAACACCAGGATGAGTTTCGGGATGAAATTCCATGTCTAAAAATGGTATTGCTTCCACTTTTTAAAAATTGAGCCTTTTTGGTGATTGGGGAAGAAAACGCGTGACTTAATGGTCAGGAAAAACACTGCTCAGGAATCAAAATGTTTTTTGGAGCCAAATATTTTTTTGAAACCAAATGCAAAAATGGACACCAGGATGAGTTTCGGGATGAAATTCCATGTCTAAAAATGGTGTTGCTTCCACTTTTTAAAAATCGAGCCTTTTTGGTGATTGGGGAAGAAAACGCGTGACTTAATGGTCAGGAAAAATGCTGCCCAGGAACCAAAATGTTTTTTGAAGCCAAATTTTTTTTTGAAACCAAATACAAAAACGGACATGAGGATGAGTTTCGGCATGAAATTCCATGTCTAAAAATGGTGTTGCTTCCACTTTTTAAAAATCGAGCCTTTTTGGTGATTGGGGAAGAAAACGCGTGACTTAATGGTCAGGAAAATGCTGCCCAGGAACCAAAATGTTTTTTGAAGCCAAATTTTTTTTTTTGAAACCAAATGCAAAAACGGACACCAGGATGAGATTCGGGATGAAATTCCATGTCTAAAAATCGTATTGCTTCCTCTTTTTAAAAATCGAGCCTTTTTGGTGATGGGGGAAGAATACGCGTGACTTAATGGTCAGGAAAAACACTGCCCAGGAACCAAAATGTTTTTTGGAGCCAATTTTTTTTTTCAAACCAAATATAAAAATGAACACCAGGATGAGTTTCGGGTTCAAATTCCATGTCTAAAAATGGTGTTGCTTCCCCTTTTAAGAAATTGAGCCTTTTTGGTGATTGGGGAAGAAAATGCGTGACTTAATGGTCAGGAAAAATGCCGCCCAGGAACCAAAATGTTTTTTGAAGCCAAATTTTTTTTTTTGAAACCAAATGCAAAAATGGACACCAGGATGAGTTTCATGATAAAATTCCATTTCTAAAAATGGTGTTGCTTCCACTTTTTAAAAATCGAGCCTTTTTGATGATTGGGGAAGAAAATGCGTGACTTAATGGTCAGGAAAAATGCAGCCCAGGAACCAAAAGGTTTTTTGAAGCCAAATTTTTTTTTTGAAACCAAATGCAAAAACGCACACCAGGATGAGTTTCGGGATGAAATGCCATGTCTAAAAATGGTGTTGCTTCCACTTTTTAAAAATCGAGCCTTTTTGGTGATTGGGGAAGAAAACGTGTGACTTAATGGTCAGGAAAAATGCTGCCTAGGAACCAAAATGTTTTTTGAAGCCAAATTTTTTTTTGAAACCAAATGCAAAAATGGACACCAGGATGAGTTTCGGGACGAAATTCCATGTCTAAAAATGGTGTTGCTTTCACTTTTTAAAAATCGAGCCTTTTTGCTGTTTGGGGAAGAAAACGCGTGACTTAATGGTCAGGAAAATGCTGCCCAGGAACCAAAATGTTTTTTGAAGCCAAATTTTTTTTTGAAACCAAATGCAAAAACGGACACCAGGATGAGTTTCGGCATGAAATTCCATGTCTAAAAATGGTGTTGCTTCCAATTTTTAAAAATCGAGCCTTTTTGGTGATTGGGGAAGAAAACGCGTGACTTAATGGTCAGGAAAAACACTGCCCAGGAACCAAAATGTTTTTTGAAGCCAATTTTTTTTTGAAACGAAATGCAAAAATGGACACCAGGATGAGTTTCGGGATGAAATTCCATGTCTAAAAATGGTGTTGCTTCCACTTTTTAAAAATCGAGCCTTTTTGGTGATTGGGGAAGAAAACGCGTGACTTAATGGTCAGGAAAAATGCTGCCCAGGAACCAAAATCTTTTTTGAAGCCAAATTTTTTTTTGAAATCAAATACAAAAACGGACATGAGGATGAGTTTCGGGATGAAATTCCATGTCTAAAAATGGTGTTGCTTCCACTTTTTAAAAATCGAGCCTTTTTGGTGATTGGGGAAGAAAACGCGTGACTTAATGGTCAGGAAAATGCTGCCCAGGAACCAAAATGTTTTTTGAAGCCAAATTTTTTTTTTTGAAACCAAATGCAAAAACGGACACCAGGATGAGATTCGGGATGAAATTCCATGTCTAAAAATGGTGTTGCTTCCACTTTTTAAAAATCGAGCCTTTTTGGTGATTGGGGAAGAAAACGCGTGACTTAATGGTCAGGAAAAATGCCGCCCAGGAACCAAAATGTTTTTTGAAGCCAAATTTTTTTTTTGAAACCAAATGCAAAAATTGACACCAGGATGAGTTTCAGGATAAAATTCCATGTCTAAAAATGGTGTTGCTTCCACTTTTTTAAAATCGAGCCTTTTTGTTGATTGGGGAAGAAAACGCGTGACTTAATGGTCAGGAAAAACACTGCCCAGGAACCAAAATGTTTTTTTAAGCCAAATTTTTTTTTGAAACCAAATGCCAAAATTGACACCAGGATGAGTTTCAGGATAAAATTCAATGTCTAAAAATGGTGTTGCTTCCACTTTTTAAAAATCGAGCCTTTTTGTTGATTGGGGAAGAAAACGCGTGACTTAATGGTCAGGAAAAACACTGCCCAGGAACCAAAATGTTTTTTGAAGCCAAATTTTTTTTTGAAACCAAATGCAAAAACGGATACCAGGATGAGTTTCGGGATGCAATTCCATGTCTAAAAATGGTGTTGCTTCCACTTTTAAAAAATCGAGCCTTTTTGGTGATTGGGGAAGAAAACGCGTGACTTAATGGTCAGGAAAAATGCTGCCCAGGAACCAAAATGTTTTTTGGAGCCAAATTTTTTTTTCAAACCAAATGCAAAAATGAACACCAGGATGAGTTTCGGGTTGAAATTCCATGTCTAAAAATGGTGTTGCTTCCCCTTTTTATAAATTGAGCCTTTTTGGTGATTGGGGAAGAAAACGCGTGACTTAATGGTCAGGAAAAATGCCGCCCAGGAACCAAAATGTTTTTTGAAGCCAAATTTTTTTTTGAAACCAAATACAAAAACGGACACGAGGATGAGTTTCGGGATGAAATTCCATGTCTAAAAATGGTGTTGCTTCCACTTTTTAAAAATCGAGCCTTTTTGGTGATTGGGGAAGAAAACGCGTGACTTAATGGTCAGGAAAATGTTATCCAGGAACCAAAATGTTTTTTGAAGCCAAATTTTTTTTTTGAAACCAAATGAAAAAACGGATACCAGGATGAGTTTCGGGATGCAATTCCATGTCTAAAAATGGTGTTGCTTCCACTTTTAAAAAATCGAGCCTTTTTGGTGATTGGGGAAGAAAACGCGTGACTTAATGGTCAGGAAAAATGCCGCCCAGGAACCAAAATGTTTTTTGAAGCCAAATTTTTTTTTGAAACCAAATACAAAAACGGACACGAGGATGAGTTTCGGGTTCAAATTCCATGTCTAAAAATGATGTTGCTTCCCCTTTTTAAAAATCGAGCCTTTTTGCTGTTTGGAGAAGAAAACGCGTGACTTAATGGTCAGGAAAATGCTGCCCAGGAAGCAAAATCTTTTTTGAAGCCAAATTTTTTTTTTGAAACCAAATGCAAAAACGGACACCAGGATGAGTTTCGGGATGAAATTTCATGTCTAAAAATCGTATTGCTTCCACTTTTTAAAAATCGAGCCTTTTTGGTGATTGGGGAAGAAAACGCGTGACTTAATGGTCAGGAAAAATTCCGCCCAGGAACCAAAATGTTTTTTGAAGCCAATTTTTTTTTTGAAACCAAATGCAAAAATGGACACCAGGATGAGTTTCAGGATAAAATTCCATGTCTAAAAATGGTGTTGCTTCCACTTTTTAAAAATCGAGCCTTTTTGGTGATTGGGGAAGAAAACGCGTGACTTAATGGTCAGGAAAATGCTGCCCAGGAACCAAAATGTTTTTTGAAGGCAAATTTTTTTTTGAAACCAAATGCAAAAACGGACACCAGGATGAGATTCGGGATGAAATTCCATGTCTAAAAATCGTATTGCTTCCACTTTTTAAAAATCGAGCCTTTTTGGTGATTGGGGAAGAAAACGCGTGACTTAATGGTCAGGAAAAATGCCGCCCAGGAACCAAAATGTTTTTTGAAGCCAAATTTTTTTTTTGAAAGCAAATGCCAAAATTGACACCAGGATGAGTTTCAGGATAAAATTCCATGTCTAAAAATGGTGTTGCTTCCACTTTTTAAAAATCGAGCCTTTTTGTTGATTGGGGAAGAAAACGCGTGACTTAATGGTCAGGAAAAACACTGCCCAGGAACCAAAATGTTTTTTGAAGCCAAATTTTTTTTTGAAACCAAATGCAAAAACGGATACCAGGATGAGTTTCGGGATGCAATTCCATGTCTAAAAATGGTGTTGCTTCCACTTTTAAAAAATCGAGCCTTTTTGGTGATTGGGGAAGAAAACGCGTGACTTAATGGTCAGGAAAAATGCTGCCCAGGAACCAAAATGTTTTTTGGAGCCAAATTTTTTTTTCAAACCAAATGCAAAAATGAACACCAGGATGAGTTTCGGGTTGAAATTCCATGTCTAAAAATGGTGTTGCTTCCCCTTTTTATAAATTGAGCCTTTTTGGTGATTGGGGAAGAAAACGCGTGACTTAATGGTCAGGAAAAATGCCGCCCAGGAACCAAAATGTTTTTTGAAGCCAAATTTTTTTTTGAAACCAAATACAAAAACGGACACGAGGATGAGTTTCGGGATGAAATTCCATGTCTAAAAATGGTGTTGCTTCCACTTTTTAAAAATCGAGCCTTTTTGCTGTTTGGAGAAGAAAACGCGTGACTTAATGGTCAGGAAAATGCTGCCCAGGAACCAAAATGTTTTTTGAAGCCAAATTTTTTTTTTGAAACCAAATGCAAAAACGGACACCAGGATGAGTTTCGGGATGAAATTTCATGTCTAAAAATCGTATTGCTTCCACTTTTTAAAAATCGAGCCTTTTTGGTGATTGGGGAAGAAAACGCGTGACTTAATGGTCAGGAAAAATTCCGCCCAGGAACCAAAATGTTTTTTGAAGCCAATTTTTTTTTTGAAACCAAATGCAAAAATGGACACGAGGATGAGTTTCGGGATGAAATTCCATGTCTAAAAATGGTGTTGCTTTCACTTTTTAAAAATCGAGCCTTTTTGTTGATTGGGGAAGAAAACGCGTGACTTAATGGTCACGAAAATGCTGCCCAGGAACCAAAATGTTTTTTGAAGCCAAATTTTTTTTTTGAAACCAAATGCAAAAATGGACACCAGGATGAGTTTCATGATAAAATTCCATTTCTAAAAATGGTGTTGCTTCCACTTTTTAAAAATCGAGCCTTTTTGATGATTGGGGAAGAAAATGCGTGACTTAATGGTCAGGAAAAATGCAGCCCAGGAACCAAAAGGTTTTTTGAAGCCAAATTTTTTTTTTGAAACCAAATGCAAAAACGCACACCAGGATGAGTTTCGGGATGAAATGCCATGTCTAAAAATGGTGTTGCTTCCACTTTTTAAAAATCGAGCCTTTTTGGTGATTGGGGAAGAAAACGTGTGACTTAATGGTCAGGAAAAACACTGCCCAGGAACCAAAATGTTTTTTTAAGCCAAATTTTTTTTTGAAACCAAATGCAAAAACGGACACCAGGATGAGTTTCGGGTTGAAATTCCATGTCTAAAAATGGTGTTGCTTCCACTTTTTAAAAATCGAGCCTTTTTGGTGATTGGGGAAGAAAACGCGTGACTTAATGGTCAGGAAAATGCTGCCCAGGAACCAAAATGTTTTTTGAAGGCAAATTTTTTTTTGAAACCAAATGCAAAAACGGACACCAGGATGAGATTCGGGATGAAATTCCATGTCTAAAAATCGTATTGCTTCCACTTTTTAAAAATCGAGCCTTTTTGGTGATTGGGGAAGAAAACGCGTGACTTAATGGTCAGGAAAAATGCCGCCCAGGAACCAAAATGTTTTTTGAAGCCAAATTTTTTTTTTGAAACCAAATGCCAAAATTGACACCAGGATGAGTTTCAGGATAAAATTCCATGTCTAAAAATGGTGTTGCTTCCACTTTTTAAAAATCGAGCCTTTTTGTTGATTGGGGAAGAAAACGCGTGACTTAATGGTCAGGAAAAACACTGCCCAGGAACCAAAATGTTTTTTGAAGCCAAATTTTTTTTTGAAACCAAATGCAAAAACGGATACCAGGATGAGTTTCGGGATGCAATTCCATGTCTAAAAATGGTGTTGCTTCCACTTTTAAAAAATCGAGCCTTTTTGGTGATTGGGGAAGAAAACGCGTGACTTAATGGTCAGGAAAAATGCTGCCCAGGAACCAAAATGTTTTTTGGAGCCAAATTTTTTTTTCAAACCAAATGCAAAAATGAACACCAGGATGAGTTTCGGGTTGAAATTCCATGTCTAAAAATGGTGTTGCTTCCCCTTTTTATAAATTGAGCCTTTTTGGTGATTGGGGAAGAAAACGCGTGACTTAATGGTCAGGAAAAATGCCGCCCAGGAACCAAAATGTTTTTTGAAGCCAAATTTTTTTTTGAAACCAAATACAAAAACGGACACGAGGATGAGTTTCGGGATGAAATTCCATGTCTAAAAATGGTGTTGCTTCCACTTTTTAAAAATCGAGCCTTTTTGGTGATTGGGGAAGAAAACGCGTGACTTAATGGTCAGGAAAATGTTATCCAGGAACCAAAATGTTTTTTGAAGGCAAATTTTTTTTTTGAAACCAAATGAAAAAACGGATACCAGGATGAGTTTCGGGATGCAATTCCATGTCTAAAAATGGTGTTGCTTCCACTTTTAAAAAATCGAGCCTTTTTGGTGATTGGGGAAGAAAACGCGTGACTTAATGGTCAGGAAAAATGCCGCCCAGGAACCAAAATGTTTTTTGAAGCCAAATTTTTTTTTGAAACCAAATACAAAAACGGACACGAGGATGAGTTTCGGGTTCAAATTCCATGTCTAAAAATGATGTTGCTTCCCCTTTTTAAAAATCGAGCCTTTTTGCTGTTTGGAGAAGAAAACGCGTGACTTAATGGTCAGGAAAATGCTGCCCAGGAACCAAAATGTTTTTTGAAGCCAAATTTTTTTTTTGAAACCAAATGCAAAAACGGACACCAGGATGAGTTTCGGGATGAAATTTCATGTCTAAAAATCGTATTGCTTCCACTTTTTAAAAATCGAGCCTTTTTGGTGATTGGGGAAGAAAACGCGTGACTTAATGATCAGGAAAAATTCCGCCCAGGAACCAAAATGTTTTTTGAAGCCAATTTTTTTTTTGAAACCAAATGCAAAAATGGACACGAGGATGAGTTTCGGGATGAAATTCCATGTCTAAAAATGGTGTTGCTTTCACTTTTTAAAAATCGAGCCTTTTTGTTGATTGGGGAAGAAAACGCGTGACTTAATGGTCACGAAAATGCTGCCCAGGAACCAAAATGTTTTTTGAAGCCAAATTTTTTTTTTGAAACCAAATGCAAAAACGGACACCAGGATGAGATTCGGGATGAAATTCCATGTCTAAAAATCGTATTGCTTCCTCTTTTTAAAAATCGAGCCTTTTTGGTGATGGGGGAAGAATACGCGTGACTTAATGGTCAGGAAAAACACTGCCCAGGAACCAAAATGTTTTTTGAAGCCAATTTTTTTTTTGAAACCAAATGCAAAAATGGACACCAGGATGAGTTTCAGGATAAAATTCCATGTCTAAAAATGGTGTTGCTTCCACTTTTTAAAAATCGAGCCTTTTTGGTGATTGGGGAAGAAAATGCGTGACTTAATGGTCAGGAAAAATGCTGCCCAGGAACCAAAATGTTTTTTGAAGCCAAATTTTTTTTTGAAACCAAATGCAAAAACGGAGACCAGGATGAGTTTCGGGATGAAATTCCATGTCTAAAAATGGTGTTGCTTCCACTTTTTAAAAATCGAGCCTTTTTGGTGATTGGGGAAGAAAACGCGTGACTTAATGGTCAGGAAAAACACTGCCCAGGAACCAAAATGTTTTTTGGAGCCAATTTTTTTTTTCAAACCAAATATAAAAATGAACACCAGGATGAGTTTCGGGTTCAAATTCCATGTCTAAAAATGGTGTTGCTTCCCCTTTTAAGAAATTGAGCCTTTTTGGTGATTGGGGAAGAAAATGCGTGACTTAATGGTCAGGAAAAATGCCGCCCAGGAACCAAAATGTTTTTTGAAGCCAAATTTTTTTTTTTGAAACCAAATGCAAAAATGGACACCAGGATGAGTTTCATGATAAAATTCCATTTCTAAAAATGGTGTTGCTTCCACTTTTTAAAAATCGAGCCTTTTTGATGATTGGGGAAGAAAATGCGTGACTTAATGGTCAGGAAAAATGCAGCCCAGGAACCAAAAGGTTTTTTGAAGCCAAATTTTTTTTTTGAAACCAAATGCAAAAACGCACACCAGGATGAGTTTCGGGATGAAATGCCATGTCTAAAAATGGTGTTGCTTCCACTTTTTAAAAATCGAGCCTTTTTGGTGATTGGGGAAGAAAACGTGTGACTTAATGGTCAGGAAAAATGCTGCCTAGGAACCAAAATGTTTTTTGAAGCCAAATTTTTTTTTGAAACCAAATGCAAAAATGGACACCAGGATGAGTTTCGGGACGAAATTCCATGTCTAAAAATGGTGTTGCTTTCACTTTTTAAAAATCGAGCCTTTTTGCTGTTTGGGGAAGAAAACGCGTGACTTAATGGTCAGGAAAATGCTGCCCAGGAACCAAAATGTTTTTTGAAGCCAAATTTTTTTTTGAAACCAAATGCAAAAACGGACACCAGGATGAGTTTCGGCATGAAATTCCATGTCTAAAAATGGTGTTGCTTCCAATTTTTAAAAATCGAGCCTTTTTGGTGATTGGGGAAGAAAACGCGTGACTTAATGGTCAGGAAAAACACTGCCCAGGAACCAAAATGTTTTTTGAAGCCAATTTTTTTTTGAAACGAAATGCAAAAATGGACACCAGGATGAGTTTCGGGATGAAATTCCATGTCTAAAAATGGTGTTGCTTCCACTTTTTAAAAATCGAGCCTTTTTGGTGATTGGGGAAGAAAACGCGTGACTTAATGGTCAGGAAAAATGCTGCCCAGGAACCAAAATCTTTTTTGAAGCCAAATTTTTTTTTGAAACCAAATACAAAAACGGACATGAGGATGAGTTTCGGGATGAAATTCCATGTCTAAAAATGGTGTTGCTTCCACTTTTTAAAAATCGAGCCTTTTTGGTGATTGGGGAAGAAAACGCGTGACTTAATGGTCAGGAAAAATTCCGCCCAGGAACCAAAATGTTTTTTGAAGCCAAATTTTTTTTTTGAAACCAAATGCAAAAACGGACACCAGGATGAGATTCGGGATGAAATTCCATGTCTAAAAATCGTATTGCTTCCACTTTTTAAAAATCGAGCCTTTTTGGTGATTGGGAAAGAAAACGCGTGACTTAATGGTCAGGAAAAATGCTGCCCAGGAACCAAAATGTTTTTTGAAGCCAAATTTTTTTTTTGAAACCAAATGCAAAAATTGACACCAGGATGAGTTTCAGGATAAAATTCCATGTCTAAAAATGGTGTTGCTTCCACTTTTTTAAAATCGAGCCTTTTTGTTGATTGGGGAAGAAAACGCGTGACTTAATGGTCAGGAAAAACACTGCCCAGGAACCAAAATGTTTTTTTAAGCCAAATTTTTTTTTGAAACCAAATGCAAAAACGGACACCAGGATGAGTTTCGGGTTGAAATTCCATGTCTAAAAATCGTATTGCTTCCACTTTTTAAAAATCGAGCCTTTTTGTTGATTGGGGAAGAAAACGCGTGACTTAATGGTCAGGAAAAACACTGCCCAGGAACCAAAATGTTTTTTGAAGCCAAATTTTTTTTTGAAACCAAATGCAAAAACGGACACCAGGATGAGTTTCGGGATGAAATGCCATGTCTAAAAATGGTGTTGCTTCCACTTTTTAAAAATCGAGCCTTTTTCGTGATTGGGGAAGAAAACGCGTGACTTAATGGTCAGGAAAATGCTGCCCAGGAACCAAAATGTTTTTTGAAGCCAAATTTTTTTTTTTGAAACCAAATGCAAAAACGGACACCAGGATGAGATTCGGGATGAAATTCCATGTCTAAAAATGGTGTTGCTTCCAGTTTTTAAAAATCGAGCCTTTTTGGTGATTGGGGAAGAAAACGCGTGACTTAATGGTCAGGAAAAATGCCGCCCAGGAACCAAAATGTTTTTTGAAGCCAAATTTTTTTTTTGAAACCAAATGCAAAAACGGACACGAGGATGAGTTTCAGGATGAAATTCCATATCTAAAAATGGTGTTGCTTCCACTTTTTAAAAATCGAGCCTTTTTGGTGATTGGGGAAGAAAACGCGTGACTTAATGGTCAGGAAAATGTTATCCAGGAACCAAAATGTTTTTTGAAGCCAAATTTTTTTTTTGAAACCAAATGCAAAAACGGATACCAGGATGAGTTTCGGGATGCAATTCCATGTCTAAAAATGGTGTTGCTTCCACTTTTAAAAAATCGAGCCTTTTTGGTGATTGGGGAAGAAAACGCGTGACTTAATGGTCAGGAAAAATGCCGCCCAGGAACCAAAATGTTTTTTGAAGCCAAAATTTTTTTTGAAACCAAATACAAAAACGGACATGAGGATGAGTTTCGGGTTCAAATTACATGTCTAAAAATGGTGTTGCTTCCCCTTTTAAGAAATTGAGCCTTTTTGGTGATTGGGGAAGAAAATGCGTGACTTAATGGTCAGGAAAAATGCCGCCCAGGAACCAAAATGTTTTTTGAAGCCAAATTTTTTTTTTGAAACCAAATGCAAAAATGGACACCAGGATGAGTTTCAGGATAAAATTCCATTTCTAAAAATGGTGTTGCTTCCACTTTTTAAAAATCGAGCCTTTTTGGTGATTGGGGAAGAAAACGTGTGACTTAATGGTCAGGAAAAATGCTGCCTAGGAACCAAAATGTTTTTTGAAGCCAAATTTTTTTTTTGAAACCAAATGCAAAAATGGACACCAGGATGAGTTTCGGGACGAAATTCCATGTCTAAAAATGGTGTTGCTTCCACTTTTTAAAAATCGAGCCTTTTTGCTGTTTGGGGAAGAAAACGCGTGACTTAATGGTCAGGAAAATGCTGCCCAGGAACCAAAATGTTTTTTGAAGCCAAATTTTTTTTTGAAACCAAATGCAAAAACGGACACCAGGATGAGTTTCGGCATGAAATTCCATGTCTTAAAATGGTGTTGCTTCCAATTTTTAAAAATCGAGCCTTTTTGGTGATTGGGGAAGAAAACGCGTGACTTAATGGTCAGGAAAAACACTGCCCAGGAACCAAAATGTTTTTTGAAGCCAAATTTTTTTTTGAAACCAAATACAAAAACGGACACGAGGATGAGTTTCGGGATGAAATTCCATGTCTAAAAATGGTGTTGCTTCCCCTTTTAAGAAATTGAGCCTTTTTGGTGATTGGGGAAGAAAATGCGTGACTTAATGGTCAGGAAAAATGCCGCCCAGGAACCAAAATGTTTTTTGAAGCCAAATTTTTTTTTTGAAACCAAATGCAAAAATGGACACCAGGATGAGTTTCAGGATAAAATTCCATTTCTAAAAATGGTGTTGCTTCCACTTTTTAAAAATCGAGCCTTTTTGGTGATTGGGGAAGAAAATGCGTGACTTAATGGTCAGGACAAATGCAGCCCAGGAACCAAAAGGTTTTTTGAAGCCAAATTTTTTTTTTGAAACCAAATGCAAAAACGCACACCAGGATGAGTTTCGGGATGAAATGCCATGTCTAAAAATGGTGTTGCTTCCACTTTTTAAAAATCGAGCCTTTTTGGTGATTGGGGAAGAAAACGCGTGACTTAATGGTCAGGAAAATGTTATCCAGGAACCAAAATGTTTTTTGAAGCCAAATTTTTTTTTTGAAACCAAATGCAAAAACGGATACCAGGATGAGTTTCGGGATGCAATTCCATGTCTAAAAATGGTGTTGCTTCCACTTTTAAAAAATCGAGCCTTTTTGGTGATTGGGGAAGAAAACGCGTGACTTAATGGTCAGGAAAAATGCCACCCAGGAACCAAAATGTTTTTTGAAGCCAAATTTTTTTTTGAAACCAAATACAAAAACGGACACGAGGATGAGTTTCGGGTTCAAATTCCATGTCTAAAAATGGTGTTGCTTCCCCTTTTAAGAAATTGAGCCTTTTTGGTGATTGGGGAAGAAAATGCGTGACTTAATGGTCAGGAAAAATGCCGCCCAGGAACCAAAATGTTTTTTGAAGCCAAATTTTTTTTTTGAAACCAAATGCAAAAATGGACACCAGGATGAGTTTCAGGATAAAATTCCATTTCTAAAAATGGTGTTGCTTCCACTTTTTAAAAATCGAGCCTTTTTGGTGATTGGGGAAGAAAATGCGTGACTTAATGGTCAGGAAAAATGCAGCCCAGGAACCAAAAGGTTTTTTGAAGCCAAATTTTTTTTTTGAAACCAAATGCAAAAACGCACACCAGGATGAGTTTCGGGATGAAATGCCATGTCTAAAAATGGTGTTGCTTCCACTTTTTAAAAATCGAGCCTTTTTGGTGATTGGGGAAGAAAACGTGTGACTTAATGGTCAGGAAAAATGCTGCCTAGGAACCAAAATGTTTTTTGAAGCCAAATTTTTTTTTTGAAACCAAATGCAAAAATGGACACCAGGATGAGTTTCGGGACGAAATTCCATGTCTAAAAATGGTGTTGCTTCCACTTTTTAAAAATCGAGCCTTTTTGCTGTTTGGGGAAGAAAACGCGTGACTTAATGGTCAGGAAAATGCTGCCCAGGAACCAAAATGTTTTTTGAAGCCAAATTTTTTTTTGAAACCAAATGCAAAAACGGACAC